>NC_135813.1:26585939-26793425 GCF_964213995.1 Mustelus asterias
AGACAGGACAGTTCATGAGATTTTGCAAGCCCAGGCAAGTCATGGGGGTGACAGATATTGTGACATGAACCCAAGATCCCGGTTGAGGCCGTCCTCATGTGTGCAGAACTTGGCTATCAGTCTCTGCTCAGCGACTCTGCGCTGTTGTGTGTCGTGAAGGCCGCCTTGGAGAACGTTTACCCGAAGATCAGAGGCCAAATCCCGTGACCGCTGAAGTGTTCCCCAACAGGAAGAGAACACTCTTGCCTGGTGATTGTCAAGCGGTGTTCATTCATCCGTTGTCGCAGCGTCTGCATGGTCTCCCCAATGTGCCATGCCTCGGGACATCCTTTCCTGCAGCGTATCAGATAGACAACGTTGGCCGAGTTGTAAGAGTAGGTACCGTGTACCTGGTGGATGGTGTTCTCACGTGAGATGATGGCATCCGAGTCGATGATCCGGCACGTCTTGAAGAGGTTGCTATGGCAGGGTTGTGTGGTGTCGTGGTCACTGTTCTCCTGAAGGCTGGGTAGTTTGCTGCGGACAATGGTCTGTTTGAGGTTGTGTGGTTGTTTGAAGGCAAGAGGTAGGGGTGTGGGGATGGCCTTGGCGAGATGTTCGTCTTCATCAATGACATGTTGAAGGCTCCGGAGAAGATGTCGTAGCTTCTCCGCTCCGGGGAAGTACTGGACGATGAAGGGTACTCTGTCCGCCGTGTCCCGTGTTTGTCTTCTGAGGAGGTCGGTGCGGCTTTTCGCTGTGGCGTGTCGGAACTGTCAATCGATGAGTCAAGCGCCATACCCTGTTCTTATAAGGGCATCTTTCAGCGTCAGGAGGTGTCTGTTGCGATCCTCCTCATCTGAGCAGATCCTGTGTATACGGAGGGCTTGTCCGTGGGGGATGGCTTCTTTAACGTGTTTAGGGTGGAAGCTGGAGAATTGGAGCATCGTGAGGTTATCCGTGGGCTTGTGGTACAGCGAAGTGTTGAGGTGACCATCCTTGATGGAGATGCATGTGTCCAAGAATGCAACCGATTCCGGAGAGTAGTCCATGGTGAGTCTGATGGTGGGATGGAACTTGTTGATGTCATCATATAGTTGTTCCGATGATTGTTCACCATGAGTCCAATGGAAGAAAATGTCATCGATGTATCTAGTGTATAGCATCGGTTGAAGGTCCTGTGCGGTGAAGAAGTTTTGTTCAAACCTGTGCATGAAGATGTTGGCATATTGAGGTGCGAATTTGGTCCGTATGGCTGTTCCGTGTGTCTGGATGAAGAACTGCTTGTTGAAGGTGAAGACATTGTGGTCCAGGATGAAGCGGATGAGTTGTAAAATTGCATCTGGAGATTGGCAGTTGTCGGTGTTGAGTACTGAGGCAATTGCAGCAATGCCATCGTTGTGGGGTTGCTGGTGTAGAGTGCCGAGACATCCATTGTGACGAGGAGTGCTCCTGGTTCAACTGCTCCACATTGTCTTCACATTGTCTGTACCTTTGAGTCTTGGTTACCTGTAAAGACTCGCATTCCAATCATTATTTTGTAAATTGAGTTTGTGTCTTTATATGCCCTGTTTGTGAACAGAACTCCCACTCACCTGATGAAGGAGCAGCGCTCCGAAAGCTAGTGGCTTTTGCTACCAAATAAACCTGTTGGAATTTAACCTGGTGTTGTGAGACTTCTTACTGTACTCCCAGCCCATCCCTAAAAGGCAGGTAAAACCCAGCCTATAGTATGTGCCATCTGCTGCTGCCAATTTAGGCCTCCCGAGGCACGAGGTGCTTGTGGTGAACCATCGTTGGTTCCCACTGGATAGTGCCTAGCCAGGGGCTGGCCAGGACTACAAGGATGTACATATGTTACTGTTGGATTGTGCTATTGTTGCTGTTGGGTTAGGGTGGGGTTGTTACACCTTTGTATTGTAGTGTTGTGGCACATCCCAGTCGGGCTCCGCCTCCTGGGAGAGGTATAAGAGTCCCTGCTCTGGCCGGGACCCCTTCAGTCTGGGATAGTGTATATAAGTTCTGGTAGCTTCATTAATAGTAAATAAAAGCCTTCATTTACTGAGCTTCGAGCCTCGTGTCTGAATAGCGCATCAGTGCTAAAAAGTCTTGATTTGATTTGATTTATTATTGTCACATGTATAGGGATACAGTAAAAAGTATTCTTTCTTGCGCACTATAGAAAGCTTACTATACATAGAGAAGAAAAGGAGAGGGTGCAGAATGTAATGTTACAGTCATAGTTAGGGTAGAGAAAGATCAACTTAATACGAAGTAGGTCCATTCAAAAGTCTGATGGCAGCAGGGACGAAGCTGTTCTTGAGTCAAATGTAATGGCTCTGCCTTTTTGCAACAAAATGCTCCTGGAAAATTCACGTCTAAAATGGCCCAATCTGGTACATTTCCTTCTTATCCTCATTGAGTTCTTTAATTTTGTTCAATAACACAACATAACGCAATAGGGTAGGGGTTCATGATAATATTCAGACAAGATTTATTTATTTGATTTAGTAACCTTACAAAGGTGCAGACGAACTTGTTATTGAGGACAGCTGACCAAATAAACCAGCAAGTATAAGCATTAGCTACGTCAAAGGCTGGGTACACTGAGCTGTGTTCTGCTGAAGATTACAGCTATCCAGAATTCTCCGATGTCATTCACCTCACCACCACGCTGCCAGCGAGAACAGAGAACTTGGCGCTCAGCCAAATCTCCATTCACTGCAGCGGGAACGGAGAATCTCAGCGCGGGCGAGGTTGGAGAATCCTGGATGCTGCCCTGACCATGTAATTGCAGAAAGGGGTACATTTCGCCGTAATGCATACACGTGTCAAGTTACCTCACCCCAGCCTGAACCACAATCCCATAAATTGCCTTGGAATGAGAGGGAAAATCACCGTGACTCCCTGCTCCTGATTCCCATCCAGAGACCTCGCTGGATAGTAAATGTTTACCACCAGCACGTCAGGACAAAATCTAGGCCACTTGGGTGAATTAAGGGAATTACCTGCAGTGGGGGAACAGTAGCTCAGCTTGATTTATCCAGTTCAGGATGATGTGGAGAAATATTGGCCCAGAATGACTGATATTATTGGGAAAGTTCCAATCATGTCGTATTCTGCTGAATTTATTGCAAAGTTAAAAATGGACTTTAAATTTCAAGCATCCATTTTTGACACATATCCAAATCTAAACTGCGAGAATTGTATGAATTGAAGTAAGATGTGAATTGTTGTTAAAATGACAGTGAAACAACACTGGGAGAGATTATGTTAATTGTTCTTTCACTCTTCCAGTCAGAAATCAAAAGCCTTCTTGGCTAATGCTGTAAGTTGATGGTAGCTTCCAGCCCACCAAGTTTCAAAAGGTCAGACCACTGCATCCTGCTCTTTACCCAAAGGAGAACTTGAGTTATATCACACACTGCGAGCACAGAAGTGCCACATGACTATTGCCTTTGTTACGTGTAGCACATGCTTCACTACCATGACCCGGGTAAACACTGTTTCGGGAAATATATCCAATTAGATCTTGTGGTTCCTCTAAAGGATTGAATTGGGCAGAACAGTAGCACAGTGGTTAGCACTGTGCTGGTTAAAAAGTAAAATTTATTTATTAGTCACAATTAAGGCTTACATTAATACTGCAATGCAGTCACTGTGAA
Source organism: Mustelus asterias (assembly GCF_964213995.1). Lineage (NCBI taxonomy): Eukaryota > Metazoa > Chordata > Chondrichthyes > Carcharhiniformes > Triakidae > Mustelus > Mustelus asterias. The sequence continues at coordinate 26,589,584 of NC_135813.1, forward strand.
ATTCCCTGAGTCACCACACTCCAGCATCTGTTCGGGTCAATGCACCTAACCATCACGTCTTTCAGACTGTGGGAGGAAACCGGAACACCCGGAGGAAACCCACGCAGACACGGGGAGAACGAGCAAACTCCACACAGACAGTGACCCAAGCTGGGAATCAAATCCGGGTCCCTGGCGCTGTGAGGCAGCAGTGCTAACCACTGTGCCATCGTGCTGATATAGGTCAGGTGCATTGGCCATGCTAAATTCTCCCTCTGTACCCGAACAGGCGCCAGAGTGTGACGACTAGGAGATTTTCAAAGTAACTTCATTGCAGTGTTAATGTAAGCCTACTTGTGATACTAATAAATAAACTTTAAACTTTTAATTCATTGATAAAGTGGATGTAGTCAACTGTTACCCCATCCTGCACTTCTGGAAGTGTATATGGACCTCGGGTGGGATTTTCCGGCCCCCTCCTGCTGGTCCCACTGAAGTTGACCCAGATTGGAATGACTTGCTGCATCCGCTGCAACAGAGCCAGCGGCCTGAGACTTTTTGACAAGGATGGGTGTAAGTGGCAGACAGAACTACAGCTGGAATTTTGCGTCTGCTCATGCCCCGCCGCCACTGCAAGCGAGGACACAGAGTTTGGCATTCAGCCAAATCTCCGCACACCGCAGCCGGACCAGAAAATCCTGCTGGTGTGAACAGCTGGAATATTCTGCCCGACATATCTGTCTGGTTGGGATGTTGATAATTTGCCTGCTAAAGGGGATTGACAGGGTAGATGTAGAGCGGATGTTTTCCCTTGTTGAACATTCAGGAATGAGAGGCCATAGTTTTAGGTGAAGGGGTGGCAGATTTAAAACAGAAATTAAGAGGAATTGCTTCACTCAAAGGGTTGAATTCTCCACCTCAGAGTACAGTGGATGCCAGAAAACTAAATAGGCTTAAGGAGGAGATCAATAGGTTTTCAATTACTAGCGGGACGAAAAGTTATTGGGAGTGGTCAGGAAGGTGGAGATGAGATCAGCCATGATTGTATGGAATGGCTCGAGGGACTGAGTTGTCTACTCCTGCTCCTAGCTCTTATGTTCCTAATGTAGGTTCTGGGTAAAAGTGATCCAGGTTGGAAGACTTCTAGTTAATGGGAGGAAGAGTGGACTTCAACACACAAGTGGAGGAGATGGAAAACCCATCCCACAATCTTTATTCTGGTTTTCAAAATTATTTGGGGATATTTTTTAACTGATTAAAGCTTCTGGAAATAAAGCAGTGAATAAATTGTGTTTAAAAAGTCTCCAGAACTTGTGAAAGATACTTTTCATAATCACAAACATGTTGCACAATTTAAAGAACTTAAAAGACTGTGGACAAAACAAAATGATCTGCGCCAAAACATTGTCCAAAAATAGCTCAACACGTCTGGAACTCGTGTCCATGCTAGTGGGATATTTCAAACGGTCACTTTAATGAAACGGTTACGCTGTGTACAGACTTCATATTACACACTTCAGGCTGCCTTCTTCTACCTGTGAATTATCTCCTATTTTTGGAGCACCAGTTAATGGGATGCACAACATTACCATTTGCAAGTGCCTCCAAATAGGCTGATCTACAAATACTTGAATCAGCTCGGGTCAGATTTGGTTGGAACCTGTTTGCTCTTGTAATTCAGCCAATTGATCTTTCATGGCACTGCTCACAAAAAAATCCTTAGGGCGTGGTCTTACCAACTGTTCTCGCCACGCTCCCACTGCAGCGGAGTTGGAGAATTTGGCGCCCAGCCAAATCTGCTCACTGCAGCGAGATGGGAAAATCCTGCCAGCGTGAACAGTGGTAAGATTCTGGCCTTAGTTTTAAAGTAAATTGCATCACTTCCTCCCCGTAACTGTTTCTTTGGCTGCGCTATTAGTTCGGTTTTCTTCTGTTTGCCTTTCAACTTGTTTCCCTCTTTCTGTCTCTCTGTACACATCTCTCATATATATCATATATACTCATCATCATTAAACAGCAACCTTGTAATGATGCACTTTCAGAGATTTCAGCAGTGAACAAAAAGGAGATTTATTTAGTGATCTTCAGGAGCAGCATCATGTTTGCCATTAACTCCAGGATACCTCGGCCTAGCAGCATTCCTTCCCCTGGGGTGATTCCCCACTCTGAATCCCGATTGCCAGGCCAGCTGATCCTTACTCTGCTGTGTTGCCCTGAAAGGGACAATCACCACAAAGCTAAATTTATATGGCACTGTTGGTGGATGTAGTACAGCAGTTATGTCAGTTATTAACCAGTGACCAGTGTAACATTTCCAGAGTAAGAGTCCAGGTAAGTCTCACATATCTGGCCCAAACCTCTTACACTAAACGCAGCATCAGAGACTTTCACAGAGGGTCCTGGGCAGTGCAAATGAGCCCATTGGAAGTTGAAACTTCCTGGGCAATTTCAGCACATGTGCGTGTGTCAAGACTTCCATAGGCTCCTGATGTGCACCTCCTAACTTACATCCAATCTCTGATGATCTGGTGATGAACAAAGCATCGTAGCTGTGAGGGACAGCTCGGTGGATAGGATATTGGTATGTAGATAGGCTGGAAAATTGGGCGGGGATCCCGGATTCAGGATTCAATCCTGGACCGGGGAGCGGCGCGGGCTTGGAGGGCCGAAGGGCCTGTTCCTGTGCTGTATTGTTCTTTGTTCTTGTTCTTTGATCTGGGTACCAGAAAATTTAGACTAGCCCACATAAAGCTCAGTCAAAGAGGTAGGTTTTAAGGGGTGTATTAAAGGGGGAAAGTGAGAAGTGGAGAGGCATAGGGATGGAACTCCATACCTTAGAGCTTAGGCCACTGAAGGCACAGCCACCAATAGATGTACAAGAGGCCAGAATTAGAGAAACACATATAAATCAGATGGAGCTGAAGGAGATGGCAGAGATAAGGAGGAGAAGGACCATTGGAGGACTTTAAAATAGAAAGAAAATTTTAAAATCAAGATGTTGCTTGACTAAAAGCCAATGTAGGTCCGCAAGCAAAGGCGTGATAGGATTTCCTTCGAGTTAAGACACGGTGGCAGTTTCAGATGGCCTCAGGTTTATGAAGAGTAGAATGTGGGAGATGAGCCAGAAGTGCATCAGAATAGTTGAATCGAGAGGTAACAAAGGCAAGAATGAGGGTTCCTGCAGCAGATAAGCTGAGTCAGGGTAGGGAATGGGCGATGTCATGGATATGAGGTCGGAAGCTCATCTTTGAATGAAATGTAACATCAAGGTTGCGAATAGACTGCTTGATCTCAGACTGTTGTTGGGGAAAGAGATGAGTCGGTAATTAGGGGAAAAGAGCAGGAGCAATCACTTCAGGCTACCCAGTATTTAACTGGAGGAAATTAATGTTCATCCAGAACTGGATATCAGATAAGCAATCTGATAATTTAGCAACAGTGGAGGAGTCAAAATAAATGGTGGCGAGGTAGAGCTGCATGTTATCAGTGTATATATGAAAACTAATGCTGCATGTGATGGAGACCTGGAGGCAGACTTGGACTTTCTGATCTCTGAGAGCCATGGACAAAGTTTCTTCTCTTCCTGGGAGCAAGAATCTGATCTCAATACGTTGTGTTTATACCAAGTAGTGATCAATTGGGCCATGGTTTGCGAAGGGCCAGGGGTCAGGAGATCAGTCTGGAGAGTGTGATAGAACGTGGGACTGAGGGTTACAAGGGAATGGATGTTTACAACTTGGGACCAAGTTTTGAGGGAGTAGAGAGACTGGAATAGCTAAAAAACTAAAAAAGCACGGTGGCACAGTGGTTGGCACTGCTGCCTCACGGTACCAGGAACCCAGATTTGATTCTGGCCTTGGGTGACAGTCTGTATGGAGTCTGCACGTTCTCCCCATGTTTACGTGGATTTTCTCCAGATGCTCCAGTTTCCTCCCACAATCCGAAATTGGTGCATTGGGCCATGCTAAATTCTCCCTCAGTGTACCCGAACATGCGCCTGAGTGTGGCAACTAGGGGATTTTCACAGTAACTTCATTGCTGTGCTAATGTAAGCCTACTTGTGACACCAATAAAATAAACTTTAAAAACTTTAAACTTAAGTAGATTATACTATTTTAAAGTCGCAAGTGATAATGAATGAACAGTCATGAGATTGGGATGAACCAATTACACCTGCAGAACACTTTAGATGATAATTGATATATTTTATAACGATTCTCAATCGATTAATTATTCCACTTGTCACGGCCACGTGAGAAGGAGCAAAATATGACTCTGTTATCTTACCACCCCAAATCTAACAATAGCAGGTTTCTTGAAGGATTTGGAGAAGATGAAAGAATTTTTACAATGTCTACATTTGACTATTTACAAGCTGATTGCAAAAAAAACAGTATGATAGGTTTTCTTGAGGTTTAAAACAAAAATGGGGTTTGTTTTTATTGAGTTAAAAACCCACCCAGGTTAAGATAGCAAAATATTTATAAAGTTAAATTCCATTCTCCTTGAACTTTCATGAGCCACATTCACAAACATGCAAAATTTACAGGTTATACTGTGGATAGTTACTTTCTTAGCCAAATTAACATTAAATGCTGAAAGATTTTTTTTTAAATTGAGAGTTCACTGTTTATGATTCCCTGCCTAGTCACTGAGGCTGTGGCAGCAATTTCCCAACTTCTTTGAGATTCCAGATGTTGACTTGAAGTAACTGTAACTGCTGGACACAATTTATTTTCTAATCCAGAGTCCATCTCTTCTAGAAGCTGATGAGTTTTGCACCTGAGATTTGATAGAATATTCACTATCTCTGTGCTGGATTTTTAAACTATAATAGGTTGGCTCTTAACTTGGGGGAGGAGAGATGTGAGTTCCTTACTGCTTCTCTGGCAGCTTTTCCATACTACACAACATTGTTTGCAGCTGGCATGCTGCATTAAAGAGATTTTAAAATAGTTACTTCAGTTACATGATTTTTCTCACCACTTGTCCCCCCCCATTGATTTCAGAATGCGTTGTTCATCTGATGCCTGAACTAATGGTTACTTTTGTTTCATGGTCTGAGGAGGTGAGTACATTCTGCAATGTTCCAGCCATGAAACCCCTGAATGAGTCATTATAAACCTTGAAGAGAGAAAAAGACATTCTTGCAAATAGCCTCTGTACTAGCAGACTTTCTGTCTCTGCTGGAGAGGTAGTCATATAGAAATGTAAATGCGATGTCCACTACTTATCTGTAGATCCCCTTAAAGTAGGTTTTGACACCCTCAGGTATGAAATTCCATGAAGGTCCATGTCTAAATTGTAATTCACACTGAGACTTTACAAAAACAGATCACTGGCAATGACAGATGTCAGGTGACTTGTGGCAGCCATCTTTAGGCAGTGTATTTTCTTGCTTCGTTAAAAGCCCTTTTTAATCTGTTCAGTATATGTTTGGTCAGCCAGTGAGGTTCAGATTAATATCACTCATGAATAACTCACATTATCATGATACTATACCAATGTTATAAAGTAGCATATAACTATTGAATTAATTATAAATTTAATGATATATTGATATCCTGCGGCATTGTTTTGGGCAGAATAAATAATATTGCGTTGAAGTACTCTGATCAACAGAAATAAACATTTAAACATTCTTCAGATTTCAACAAAGTGAATTGGTTTTCTCCGTTGAAATCTTTCTGCTGAGCACCTAGGACCCATTGGAATGGTGCCGAAATGACAAATAAGTTGAATGATGTTCAGACTTGAAGAAAAGTTCTTTCCAATCCCAGCACTATCGGGAAGAACAATCTGGAGCAACATTCCATCTAGAGTTGGAGCTGTTCCGTGAATTTATAGGAATCATGATAAAACATTCCAATCTCAAGCAGCCTGAGGACGGTTCTTTGCCCCTCTGACCATCAACAGCATGAAAGTATTTCCAATTCCTTCTAGAGGCTGACAGACATCCAAGTGTTTCAGTGGGAAGAACAGTCGGATGAGAGGGCAAGGTATAGGTCGGTAGGTAGCTGGGTGGATATTCATACTTGAATATCCAACTGCAGCTTCCTCTCCCAAGTCAACATGCCCTGCAGACACACTAGTCCCTGAAACCAAGCTCTGCTGGATGGGATGTGTCGGGTGTATGCCTAGACTCCTGAAGTAACTGTTCGACTCAGAACTCGGTCATGGCGGGAGACTCTCAGGAGGACAGCGGGAACATTTTAGGGATGCCCTCGCAACATCTCGAAAGAGGTCAAACATGCCCGCCGACTCAAGGGAGTTCCTGGCTTGTGACCCACCAAAATAGAGACTGTTTATCCTGTTAGGCACCAAATCCATTGAGAGTCTTCAACAGGAGCATGCAGAGACAAGGTCGAGGTGTCAAGAGTGAGCGCACAAGCCTCCAAAACAACTCATCTACCCGACCTTTCCAACCCCGCACATGGCAGCATCTGCAAATCACACAATGGACTCAGCAGCCATTTTGGAGCCCATCGAATTGAAGTGGATGCAAGTCATTCCCAATCCCAAGCGGCTGCCCAAGAAGGAGATTTAGGAGCACAGGAGGCAGCTGTTTCAATCACAGCGAGAAAAGATTACAGCGCGCTTTCAAGATTACTTTCAGCTTTTCTAAATTCCAAATTTTACGGCTTTTCAAGACAAATCTAAAGCCAGCATGGCCTAAGCTGCTTTTACGTAGAATTAGATAGAATTTACAACTCAAAAAGAGGCCATTTGGTCCAAATGGTCAATTCCAATGATTATGTTCCACTTAATGTAACTCTATGAACATATTCTTCTTTGTTTCATAAAATCATAGCATCCCGACAGTGCAGAAGGAGGCCATTCTGCCCATCGAGTCTGCACCGACAACCCAGGCTATCTCTCTACCGACTATCCCTCTAATTCCACATATTTACCCTGTTAATCCCTCTAACCTACCCATCCCGGGACACTGGGCAATTTAGCATGGTCAATGCACCTAACCCGCACGTCTTTCGGACTGTGGGAGGAAACCGGAGCACCCGGAGGAAACCCACACAGACACGGGGAGAATGTGCAAGTTCCGCACAGACAGTGACCCAAGCCAGGAATCAAACCCAGGTCCCTGGAGCTGTGAGGCAGCAGTGCTAACCACTGTGCCACGGTGATGCGCAATCACAATTAATGAATTAATTTCAGTAATGTATTTATCTAGTTTCCCCTTAAATCATCATAGAATTCCAACAGTGCAGAAGAAGGCCATTTGGCCCATCGAGCCTGCACCAACAATAAATCTCACCCAGCCCTATCTCCTTAACCCCATGCATTTACCCTGCTAACCCCCTGACACTAATGGGCAATTTAGCAATCAACCTACCCTGCACAACTTTGGACTGTGGGAGGAAACCGGAGTACCCGGAGGAAACCCATGCAGACACGGGAGAACACGCAAACTCCACACAGACAGTCACCCGAGGCTGGAATCGAACTCAGGTCCCTGTGAGGCAGCAGTGCTAACCATTGTGCTTCCGTGCCGCACTCAACGTATCTATGCTATTTGTTTTTTTACTACATTGGGAGCAAGATCCACATTCTACTATTAATTTGCCCCCATATATTTCACAAAATCACAGGCCCTTTGCAAGATGTAAGGACCTATCTCTGAGTGTTCTGCTGCCTGCTTCCTGTAACAGGCATGTCTTTCTTACTGTTAGAGATAGCAATTGGCCAAAGCACAGCCAACACAACTTTACAACAACCAGAATTTTCTCTTCAAAACTCAGCAAATGACTTCTTTGCCCAAATATAGTATAACAAAGACTTTATGGAATTTCTTCAATATTGCAAAATCACTGCAATATTTCTTGTCAGACAGCACATTGCTTGACAGCAAATAAATTGATGTAGTGTCATCATCAGCCAGCTTTTAACTGGACGGTATTATTGCCTATTCAGCTGGCTCCATTCGGATCAAAAGTGGAGCCAATTTATGAAATTACATTTTGAGTTGCACTGTGAAAATGCAGCTGATGGGCTGGAGTTAACCATTTGATGTTGGCAATCCTTAAACGGACTGAGTTCTTGCCTAGGATTCTCCTCCGTTTGTCTTCCCCTGTTAGAGTGGATTAGGTGTGATAAGCAGGTAAAATAGGTTTTCAAAGACAACCACCTTAAATCCACCACAAAATGACACATCTACCCCCTTTCCTCAAATAAGCCACCCATTCCCTTTAAGAACTGACGGACGCTCACTGCCATTTTTAAGGGTTTGACCATCCCCCTCCATTTGTACCCCAAATGCACCCCAAATAATCACTGCCGCAATATTAGTGACATTCAAAGTTGCTCCAATGTAACGCCGAGGTGATTGGAGGAGGCCATTGAGGAGATAGTCAGGAGGCCATTTCCGGCATTGCGACTGATGATCAGTATTTCTTGGCCTGCATAGCAAGTTAGATTGGCACTTTGGAGGTTGGATTAGGCCATTTGCTGTTGCTTTTATACAGCTCTGTTTAACAAGTTGTGTTATATGCTAAGCATGACTGTCTCAATGGGATTCCTCTTATTTTAAGTGGTTGAATACTTGGAGAGTTTTTCAGGCACCCAGATGCTGAGAGTTGGGTGAACTTACATAAGTGAACAAAGAACAGTACAGCACAGGAACAGGTTCTTTGGCCCACCAAGTCTTTGCCAACACAGATGTCTCTCTAATCTAATATTTTCTTACCTCTACATGGTCCATATCCCTCTATTCCCTGCCTATTCATATATCTATCCAGATGCCTCTTAAACGTTGTTATAGAATCTGCTTCCACCATCTCCTATGGCAGCACGTTCCAGGCATTCATCACCCTGTGTGAAAAGCTTGCCCCTTATATCTCTCTTAAACTTTCCTCCCTCTCACTTTCAACCTATGCCCCTGGGTAATTGACCTTTCGACCCTGGGAAAAAGACTCTGACTATCCATTCTATCCAAGCCTGTCATAATCTTGTAAACCTCTATCAGGTCCCCCCTCATCCTCCAACGCTCCAATGAAAACAATCCAAGTTTGTTCAACCTTTCTTCATAGTCCATATCCTCCAAACCAGGCAACATTCTGGTAAATCTCTTCTGGACCTTTCCAATGCATTAACATCCTTCCAGTAGTGTAGCAACCAGAATTGTGCACAATACTCCAAATGCGGCCTAACCAAAGTCTTATACAGCTGCAACATGATTTTCCAATTCCTATACTCAACACCCCAACTGATGAAGGCCAGCATGCCATATGCCCTCTTGACCACCTTGTCCACCTGAGTTGCCACCTTCAGGGAACTGTGGATCTGCACATCTAGATCCCTCTGTATGCTAATATTTCTAAGGGCTCTACTATTTACTGTATGCTTTCCTGCTGCAGTAGACCCATCAAATCGCATCACCTCACATTTGTCCACGTTAAATTCCATCCGCCATCTTTTGGCCCAGATCTCCAGCCAATTTATATCCTGCTGTACCCTCTGACAACCCTCCTCACTATCCGCTACTCTCCCAATTTTTGTATCATATGCAAATTTACTAATCAGACCACCTATATTTTCCTCCAAATCATTTATATATATTACAAACAACAGAGGCCCCAGCGCTGATCCTTGTGGAACACCATTTGTCACAGATCTCCAGTTAGAATAGAACCCTTCTACTGCTACTCTCTGTTTTCTGTGCCCAAGCCGGTTTTGTATCCATCTTACCAGTTCACCTTGGATCCCATATGACTTCACCTTCTGTATCAGCCTGCTATGAGGAACCTTATGGAAGGTTTTACTAAAGTCCATGTATACAACATCCACTGCCCTGTCCTGGTCAATTTTTCTTGTCACTTCCTCAAAGAACTCAATCAAGTTTGTGAGACACGATCCTTTCACAAAACCATGCTGCCTATCGCTAATAAGCCTATTCTCTTCCAGATGTGAGTATATCCTGTCCCTAAGAATCTTCTCCAATCATTTCCCCACCACTGATGTAAGGCTCACAGGCCTGTAATTTCACGGATTGTCTCTTCTGCCCTTCTTAAACAGAGGAACAATGTTAGCTACTCTCCAATCCTTTGGTACCTTGTCTGTGACTAAAGAGGATACAAAGATTTTGGCCAAGGCCTCAGCAATTTCTTCCCTCACCACTCTCAGTATTCTGGGAAAGACCCTATCCGGCCCTGGGGACTTGTCCACTTTAATGTTTTTCAAAACCTCCAATACCTCTTCCCTTTTTATCTCTACATGTTCTAGAATGTCAACATTTTCCTTTCTACACTCACTATCGACCACATCGCTCTCCTCTGTGAAGTACACATTAAAGGCCCTTATCTGGCTCCAGACGTAAATTCCCTCCACTGTCCTTGAGTGGACCTACCCATTCCTTAGCTACCCTCTTTCTCCTTATAGAAGCATAAAAAGCCTTGGGATTCTCCTTAATCCTGCCTGCCAAGGACATTTCATGGCCCATTTTTGCCCTCCTAAGTCCCTGTTTAAGCTCTTTCCTGCTATTCTTCAAGAGTCTTATCCATTTTCAATTTCATGAAATTTATATATGCCTCCTTTTTTTTAACTAAACTCACAATCTCTCTTGTCATCCAGGGTTCACGAATCTTGCCATTTTTATCCTTCATTTTCACAGGGACATACTTGTCCTGAATTGTTAACAACTGACTTTTTAAAGACCCCCACATTTCAGATGTGGATTTACCCTCAAACTGCCACCCCCAGTCTACATTCCCTAGCTCCTGCCTATCACTGTCACAGTTAGCCTTGCCTCAGTTTAGTGCTTTCACTCTGGGACTACATCTATCCTTTTCTACAAGTATCTCGAAACTTATAGAATTGTGATCACTGTTCTCAGAATTGTCCCCCACTGAGACATCAGTCACCTGTACGGGCTCGTTTCCCAGAACCAGGTCTAGGATAGCCTCTTTCCGAGTTGGACTGTCTACATAATGCCTCAAGAGGCACTCTTGGACACACTCAACAAACTCTGCCCTGTCCAAGCCCCTGCACTGAAGGAATCCCAGTCTATGTTAAAATCGCCCATCACAACAACCCTGTTGTTGTTACATCCTCCCATAATCCGCTGATATATCAGTTCTTCCACTTCACGCTGGCTGTTGGGAGGTCTGTAGTACAACCCCAACAGTGTGATTGCACCGCTCCTGTTCCTGAGTTCTACCCATATGGCCTTACTGCATGATCCCACCAAGGATCCCTCTGTATAGCTGTGACATTCTCCCTAATCAGTAAAGCAACACCCCCACCTCTTTAGTCACCCTCTCTATCTCACCTGAAGCACCTGCCAGTCCTGCCCTTCCTTCATCCAAGTCTCCGCAATTGCGATAACATCATAATTCTATGTCGTTTTCCAAGCTTTATTTCATCTGCCTTACCTGTCATACTCCTTGTGTTAAAGCAAACACAACTCAGTAATGCAACTTTTTAAAAAGAAAATTGAAGGTCACATTAATTTAATGGAAATGTTTTGAAATATTCATTAACACTGGGTCCCTGTTAGAATTGAATAGGCAAAGGTTCTGAAATTCATTGGAGCCATGTAGGCTGGACTTTCAGCTGTTAGTCTAGCCTTGTGTAGGCCCCATCGCAAAATTACCTGTCATACTCCTTGTGTTAAAGCAAACACACCTCAGACCATCTGTCCTGCCATGTTTTGTTCACTCTCCCTGTGTTTTATTTCTCTTAACCTGACTGGCTCCATTCACTGAGTTCTCCAGTCTCTGTACTCTCTGACCTACTGCTGTGGATCCCACCCCCCTACCTTATTAGTTTAAATCCACCCGAACTGCACAATCAAATCCCCCCACTGGGATGTTGGTGGTTGAGGTTATGTAGCAGCACCAGTGCCTTTATCTAAGCTGCTGTTATGGGGGTCATTGTTCTTGGAGTTATGGTGCTTCTCTCTCATTCTGCCATCTCCCTCCAGCCCATCTGCATACTCTCTAAAATGGTATCCTACTCTCAATGCCCCTCAATCTTTTCTGCCTCTTATATCGACCAGCCATACCTCCTCAGGCACATTAACAGATCTGGGTGTCACTGCTGGTAGCTGATTCACCTGATATAATCACCTGACATTACCTGATACCTGGGGCGGCACGGTGGCACAGTGGTTAGCACTGCTACCTCACAGCGCCAGGGACCGGGGTTCGATTCCCGGCTTGGGTCACTGTCTATGTGGAGTCTGAACGTTCTCTCCGTGTCTGCGTGGGTTTGCTCCGGTTTCCTCCCACAGTCCGAAAGACATGCTGGTTAGGTGTATTGGCCATCTAAATTCTCCCTCAGTGTACCCGAACAGGCGGCAAAGTGTGGCGACTAGGGGATTTTCACAGTAACTTCATTGCAGAGTTAAAATAAGCCTACTTGTGACACTGATAATTAAGCTTTTAAAAAATACTGCTGTTTCTCCTGCCAAAAGTTGGAAGCTCATTGGGCCATTTTATCAGCTATTGGCACATGTGCAATTCTTTCTTGCGTCATCAAAGTTGTCAGACTATTTTCTGTCCGCTCCCCATGAACAGTGCCTTTTACAGCTCACTTATACTTTTTTTTAGAAAAAGCAACTCCCTTCGCGATTACAGATTTCAAGACCAGAGGACAGATGGCCAAGTTGAAGGACAAGTCTGGAATACAGAGCCATGTAAACCTGTAATTCATTTCCCTGATGTAGTTATAATCAAAACTCACACAGTAGAAGTGAAAAATAAACCAGAGCTGGTAATCTCAATGTGTCCATTGAACGATCCATAAGATATAGGAACAGAATTAGGACATTTGGCCCATCGAGTCTGCTTCACCATTCAATCATGGCTGATACGTTTCTCAACCCCATTCTCCCTCCTTTTCTCCGTAATCTTTGATCCCCTTACCAATCAAGAACCTATCTATCTCTGTCTTAAATGCACTCAATGACCTGGTCTCCACAGCCTTGTGTGGCAATGAATTCCATAGACTCACTACCCTCTGGCTCACCTTGGTTCTAAAGGGTTGTCCCTTTATTCTGAGGCTGTGCCCTCGGAACATAGTCTCTCCTGCTAATGGAAACATTTTTCCCATGTCCACTCCATCCAGGCTTTTCAGTATTATGTCAATAGCAACAAACAGAATGTCAGGATGAATCTCATGACTGTTTTTCCTGGAGAGAGAGGAGTGAACACTGCACAGAGGAAGACTATACATAGCCTCGGAAAATTTATTAATAAAGTGTCTATTGAACAGAAGAGATTTGATTCAAACATAAGAGATTTACGTCACTGGGTTCATTTTCAATAGCTTTAATGTTTAAGGCAGGCAGATTTGGAAGGGAATTATATCCTAAATCAGATTTTCTACCTAATCCTGCATGTTATGAATACTTAGCATTTAAATTTATATGTGTTTTTTTGAATTTTCAAACTATTTATGGCTAGAGGCAGCTCAAGCACAAGCAAACGTTTGTCAAATATTTCCCCTTGCAACAGGGTCACAAAATTCTCCACCAATAACATGAGGAATGGCAATGGGCAAGGCTCTGCATTCCTGATATCAATGAAGCAGAATTATTGAGGTCACTGCAGAGGGAACATTGCACAAATAGTTTCATCGTGCGTAATACTGGACCGAGGAAAGACTCGGGGATATCAGCAGGTGTTTTAGATATCTCCCTCTCTAATGCTTGTGCGGCCATGAAGGGGAACAGATTCCATCATCAATACATCAAACTACAACGTCATTGAAAATGAAAATAACAGAAAAGTGATGGCTCAGAGGACAAACAAAACTGCTTTGAGGTCATCCAAATCCAGGAGCTCCCACATGCTGCACTGTTAGCTGATTCCAGCCAATGCTATAATCGATTTCAATGTTCCCAAACCGAGAATTAGCTCGGACCACGGCTCCTGATCACTAACCAATCCAGTGACTACCAGAAATGTGTTGACCCTAAACATGTTCAGAATTGGTCCCTGCTGTGTTCTTATTAAAGTCAGGATCTTTCCTACTCATTCTTGGATGTGCGGCATCCTGAAACCCGAATCATAGAATCCCTACAGTGCAGAAGGAGGCCATTCGACCTATCAAGCCTGCACCGACAACAATGCCACCCAGGCCCCATCCCGATAATCCCACGTCTTTACTCTGCTAACCCCCCCTGACACTATGGGACAATTTAGCATGGCCAATCCGCCTAACCCGCACATCTTTGGAGTGTGGGAGGAAACTGGAACAGCCAGAGGAAACCCATACAGACACAGGGAGAACGTGCAAACTCCACGCAGTCACCCGAGGCTGGAATCGAACCCGCGTCCCTGATGCTGTAAGGCAGCAGAACTAACCACTATGCCACCGTGCCACCCTGAAGGTTGTGAACCTATAAGAAACATGATGCCCTCTCAACACTGACCCAACTGGACTGCAGTGATAGGATAACAAGTGTGCGACAGCTGGTGCCCATCCCATGCAGCTGGAACATCCAGTGTCCAATCCATTCCCAGACCCCATGGAATATTCTCTCAGCCCTGGTGGCCAGTCTTGGGGCGGAGGGTGGGGGTCAAAGCCAAGTTTGAAGCCTAAACCCCAGGCCTATCCAATGCTCTGAAGAGGGAGGTCAGTGCTGTCCACCCGGGGTCAACATGTATCATCTGACTTCCAGAGGCCTTCAATATTATTTGGGATCATGTCAGGGTTGGGATAAGGGATTCAGATGGAGGTTGGAATCCTGAGGAAAATGCGACCTAATAAAAACTGACCCAAATTCATATTAAGAACTTTCAAATGGTTTCACCATTTTAGCGTTTCTGAAATAAATTCAAGATTAGCAAACCATTGCATGGCAAAGCAGTATTTATTTTAAGGGGTCAAGGGTGGGAAGTTGGGAATTGGGTCTCTGGAAGGATCAACATGTTGTTCACAATTTATATTGACAATTTAGACTTTAGGATCAAAAGCACAACTTTTAAATTTGCGGATGTCACCAAATTTGGGAGTTCAGTCGTTACTCAGGAGCAGACAAAGGCTGGGATTTTCTGATCTTGTACACCCCACCACCGCTGCCAGTGAGAATGGAGAATTTGGCGCTCAGCCAAAACCGGAGAATCCCAGCTGTGGATAAGGTCGGAGAATTCTGGCCAACAATTACAAGGACCCATCAATAAATTTGAAGAATGGGCATAAAATTGCCAAATGAATTGTGCCCAGCAAGAGTGAGGTATTATTTTGGTAAGAAAAATAAGAAGGTCACATACCACTCAAAAAATAAAAGCTAAATAAAGAAGAAGAGAAATTGGATCCGGGAATGCAAATATACAAATATACCACAGGCGAGTAAGAACATTGAAAAAAAAACAAACCAAGTCCAAGGCTTTGTTTCTACAGCGATGATATTGAAGCGTAGAGACTTTATGCTAAATTGGTATTGAAGATTGGTTAGACCACACTTAGAGAACTGTGTGCAGTTCTGGTCACCATATTCTAAAAATGATGTAGATGCACTGTTGAGAGTGTAAAAAAGATTTACAAGGATGATACCAGAAATCCAAGCTTATGTGTCTTATGAAAAGATTTACAGTCTGGATCTTTTTTCAACTAAAATAGAAGGCTGAGGAGTGACCTAACAGAGGGCCTTAAAATTATGAAAAGTTTCCAAAGCGCAGACAAAGAGAGAATGTTCCAATGTGTGGCCATCAATGTAAGATTGTCACCAAGATATCAAATACAGAATTCAGAAGGAACCTCTTTACCCAGAGAGAGGTGAGAATGTGGAACTCGCTACCACAGGGAACGGTTGAGGCAAATGGTGCAGGTCCATTTAAGGGGAAGTGAGATAAGCATAAGCGGAATAAGGGAGTTATGTGTTGTGCTGATGGAGTTAGGTGACTAAGGAAGGGAGGCAGCTGAAGTGGAGCGTAAATGGAATCTTTCTGCGCTGTATAATCTACGTAATTTTATGTAATAGCTCGAAAATGCACAGACGGGTAGATATTCAAGAAATGTTTAAAATGAATATTGATCATCAATAATCGGAATATCTTGGCGACCTTTCTTTGAGCAAAACTGGAATTTTGTGGATCCTGAGTTGATCCATTTTCCCGTTCCACTCTATCGGAATGCCTCTGCTCTGCAGCTGAATGCCAAACAGAACAGATGCTGGGATCCTATAAAATATCTCCAGCACAGGAATTGGCTGACTGCTTCCCACTACCAAATTTATTTATGGAAATATGTGGCTCAGGAGCAGACTTTCCTGACCTGACAGGAGTACATCAAGTGAACAGTGTTTGGTTTAGGTTGGCTGTTCTGAATGATGCCTCGGTCCTGAATACTGACATTGTCAGCATTCCAGAATTTATTTTTGCAAATTAATGACTGGAACTGAGTAACTGTGACAAGAGGGGAATTTCAAGCATAAAAATAGAGCTTCCATTCGGTGAAGAGATGTTTTGGAGAGAAGGATGTGTTCAGCTCAATGTAAATGAGAAGCAGTTTGCAAAAAGTTTAATTTGATTCCAAGTATGAAAAATGGCTTATCTAAACATGCAGGCTGTAAATGTATACAAGCATGCTTACCGACTTCTGAGAACTTCCTGGTTCCTGCAAAAGAGGAATAGAAAGTGGTAATTGGATTTTAGTCATTCTGCAAAGGTCAGGGGATGAATTCGGGAAAGTCTGACTTCCACACATTTCGGCTAATATTTCTCTTCCAATTCACGGGCCTGAAATTTTCATCTGTCAGACACACGTATGAGGCGAGCCCAAAAGTGGGCATGAAACACAGTTCCGTCTGCCCTCGAGCGCAAGTTCACACTGGCTGGCCAATTAATGGCCATCCGGTGTGAAAGGCATGCTGGGAAAGTCTGAGCGCTGTCTGAGGGGGTGGGGAGAGCACGGGTGCCAGAAGTCCCCGCAGGAGGACATAGAGTCATAGAGTCATAGAGGTTTACAGCATGGAAACAGGCCCTTCAGCCCGACTTCTCCAGGTAAGTGACTCACCTGATGAAGGAGCAGCGCTCCGAAAGCTCATGATTCCAAATAAACCTGTTGGACTTTAATCTGCTGTTGTGAAACTTCTTACTGTGCCCACCCCAGTCCAACAATGGCATCTCCATCTCAAGCAAAGATTGGCTGGGCAACACATTGAAACACAAAACTCAGCCAAATGTTTCAATTTTATTTCAACCCTGACCTTTCATCCCGCCCTGGATCGAGGTTGAAGCTGAAACGTAAACGTCGCCCGATAACTGTAAAAGCAGACGGGTCTCGTAAATGTGCATTCATTTGACCCCCTAATCGGCTAAGTTGCCAGCTTGATGCCGACGGGAAGTATTCAACTCTCATGCGTGCACACCCGCCAAAATATTGCGCAGCAAGTTCGAGACACAAGGCCCGATGTTTTCTCCTGCAATTTCACCCACTTACAGGTCAGGCCTGTGGCCTGAGCAATGTAAAGTTCTGGTCATGGTGTATGAGCTACTTTATGGCTTCAGTTAATGAAGAAGATTGCTTGATTTTTTTTAAAAACAAACGCTAGTGCTAATAGCATGCAGCACGACAAGAACAAACAAAATAAGTAAAGACTATTCGATTCACTGGTCCCGTTCTTTCTGCAAATATGTATCTTCCCCACAGAAACTTAATGCAGACATCACAACATCGAAACCAAATCACTCGCCAAACCTCACAAATAGCTCTGAAAAAACTGTGCCCAATCTGTGAAAGTAATGAAGTGAGAGTCCAGGAAATCCAAGCTTGTGACACGACTGTAACCAACTGCATCCAACGCAACTCATGCACAGTCCCACCAGCACAGCAACCATTCATGTGGGCAGTTTCTGAACATGCCAACCAACAGCCTGCCTCCTCCTCAGCCCTGTTCCCCCCTCTTTCTGCAATATTTATTGTCTCTTGAAGGCATTGAGTCTTTGCTGAACTAATATGCGATGGATATTGACCATTCTCTTGGACCTTGCCCACGTTTTCATTGTCTACCTATAAGCTGGCACTTCAGTCATGAATGTGGGCATCTGGGAGAACAATGCAAGTGTCCAGGTTTTTATTCCTGTTTTGTGGGATTTGGGTGTCGCTGATTAGGCCAGCATTTATTGTCCATCCCTAGTTACCCTTGATAAGGTGGCGGTGAGCTGCCTGCTTGAACCACTGCAGCCCACGTGGCATAGGCGCTGGTAGGGAGGAAGTTCCAGGATTTGTGCTTGATGGCATAAAGCTTTTTGACTGTTGTTGGAGCAGCACCCATCAAGGCAAGTGAACAGTTTTCCATCATACTCCTGACTTGTGTCTTGCAGATGCTGGACCAGTTTTGGAAAGTCAGGAGATGAATTAGTCTCCACAGCATTCTGAGCTACTGACCTGCTCTTGTAGCCAGAGTATTTATACGGCTGGTCCAGTTCAGTTTCTGGTCAATAGTCACCCCTGGAATGTTGATAGCGGGGGTTTCAGTGATGGCAATGCTGTTTAATGTCAAGTGCTGATAGTTGGATTCTCTCCTGCTAGAGATGGTCATTGCCTGGCACTTGCCATAAGCCCCCGTCATTGTGCATAACCCTCCCTCACAGCACCCCCCCCCCACTCCCTTGGCACTGCCCCTGATATACTTATGATGCTGAACTGGGCACTGCCAGGGTGCCTGGTGGGCACTGCCTGATGGGCACCGCCTATCCATAGCCCCGACCACCCAGGGGCTTCAATGGCCTCCGATCCCCCTGGTATGGCCATGGCACCTGCAACAGCAGACCAGTAGTGATTCTCACAGATGTGACATCACGCCCGTGAGGGGGAAAGCATCCAGGTGGGCAGAAGTAACCATGCTGGACCCGGTGAGTATATTCGAACATCGTTATTTTTATGTTAATAGGCAAGCTGTTCTCACAGGCAATACAGGGCCGGGAGGATAGCGATGGGGTGAGAATCGGATTTTTAGCCTCTCATGCTATCTATCTACCCTTCCAGCTGCCTCGGAAAAGCAGCCAGCATAACTAAGAACCCCACGCACCCTGAACATTCTCTCTTCCACCTTCTTCCATCGGGAGAAGGATACAATAAGTCTGAGGACACGTACCAACCGACTCAAAAACGGCTTCTTCCCTGCTGCCGTCAGACTTTTGAATGGACCTACCTCATATTAAGTTGATCTTTCCCTACACCCTAGTTATGACTGTAACAATACATTCTGCACTCTCTCCTTCTCTTCCCTATGAACGGTATGCTTTGTCTGCATAGCGCACAACAAACAATAGTTTTCACTGTATACAAATACATGTGACAATAATAAATTAAATCAAATCAAATCAGATTGTCCTAGCTTGCCACACTGGTCGACCTGCATGACGAGACAGTAAGATGGAGCCCTATGTGTTTTTTGGAAAGGCGCGGTCTCTTAAAATGTTAACGTGAGGACTCTGCTTCCGACTGTTCCTGGAAAAGATAACATTTCACAGAACAGCTTTAAGGAACTGGAAACCTCTCGACTCCAGGTGGACTGTGTACAAAAGGGTCACAAGGTGCTTTACGGGCTTTGAGAAAAACATTCTTTGGAAAAAAGTGTTTAAAAGCAGGAAGTTTGTTTTGCTTTGGAAACGTGAAGGACCAACTGCTGAGGTAGAGAGATGACAGTTCCTAAAGCACCTGACCCACTCCAAAACAAAAAGTGAATGGGGAAGTTGCTCTGAAGTCACTCTACATTCTTAAGTTGACTGACTGCAAGTTTTCCCCAAAGTTCACCTGAAAAGTAATGCAAGAGTCATCGGTGGTGTTGTTTGTTGAAGAAATCTGGGCATTGACTAGTCATTCCGAAATTAATAGGTTAATCACATGGCACGGTGGCACAATGTTTGGCAGCATGGTAACACAATGGTTAGCATTGCTGTCACACAGCGCCAGGGACCTGGGTTCAATTCTGGTCTTGGATGACTGTCTGTCTGGAGTTTGCATGTTCTCCCCGTGTCATTGTATGTTTCCTTCGGGTGCTCCCAGACTCCAAAGCTTGCAGGTTAGGTGGATTGCCCATGCTAAATTGTCCCTCAGTGTCTCCAAGATGTGTAGGTTAGGCAGATTAGCAGGGTAAATACGTGGAGCTATGGAGATATGACTTGGGTGGGATGCACTGGTGATGACTCGGTGTGGGCTCGATGGGCTGAATGGTCTTCTTGTGCACTTTCGGGATTCTGTGATATTTGGTCATACAGCCAGCTGGAGACAATAAGGTAATTATATGTGCGATCCATGGAATAATGAAACTAGAGACAGACAGTGCACATGAATCTTGTGTTACAGTCACAGCTAGGGTGTAGAGAAAGATCATCTTAATGTAAGATAGGTCCATGCAAAACAGACCTATTCGGGTACACTGAGGGAGAATTTAGCATGGCCAATCCACCCAACCAGGAGGTCAGGCAGCACCTGTGAAGAGAAAGAGTTAACGGCCAGGCACCACCCCCCCAAACCTCCTCCTCCCCACTCCCACCCCCCCTCCCCACATCACACCCCCTCCCCTCCTCCTCCCTCCCTACTCCCCCTGCCACCCCTGCATCCCTGGCAAGCCACTGAAATCTCCGTCCACATCAACGGGACCAGAAGATCCCGCTGGCATGTAGGGCTGGAAAATTCCGGTCAGCTTTTCAGGTTGAGGTGTCCAACGATCAGGCTGACGTATTCCCAGCATTTTTCGATTTTGTTTCAGATTTCCAGCATCCACAACATTTTGCTTCCGTACGGTCTGAATGATGTTGCTTTTAAAAAGTTCATCGGAGTCGATGCTGGCTCCTTAAGGTAGTCTTGGAAGCAGCTGTGATTCACGGCAGTCCCACTTGACAGTAAGTGAGAAAATGGGCCTTTAGCTATAACAAAATAAGCAAAATACTGCGGATGCTGGAATCTGAAACAAGAACAGAGGATGCTGGAAAAACCCAGTAGGTCTGGCAGCATCTGTGAGGAGAGAGAAACAGAGTTAACCTTTCAAATCCTTTTGGTTCTCCGTAGATCTGTTCCAGCCCATGGTAAAAAAAACAATTGTCATGTGCGCACAACTGGCTCACAATCCTTACATTAGGTATAATACCCAATGTTGTACAGAGAATGGTGAAGGCTCCAACTGCCTCTATTAGGGGAGGGAGACAAGTTCTTTGTACCATCGAAATGATTCAAAACCCGTGCCAAAATATGTGAAAAATCTTTGCTATCACAAAACACGAAAGTCTGTTATTTTTACTTCTTGGTCAAGGCTATCAGGTTCTGTTTAGCACCGGAGTAATATCCAGTTGCGAGGGGTGTGCAACTCACATGAATGTTTCTGTGAAAACAATTGCATGCACTGTTGGAGCTCTAAAGGCATTGTGACAGCTCGGGGTGGCTGATGCGTATGTCCCAAGATAAGCAGATACTTGGAAAGTATTCTGCTGCTATTTTTTGAAGTCAGTGTGGAAAATGTTTGCATTCCTTCCTATTTTTGGCATGGTGCTGCTGTGCAGAGTTCTATTTTTGCCCCTCCAGCAAGGTCCACAGTGCTAATTTGCCACATGATAGTCTTGAAGTCGATAATACAATTGAGCTTTTACATTGATCCGTGGTAATGTGCATATTGGAATTTTAAATTTCTGACATTCACCGCTAGAAGCAAGCTCGCTTTGGCGGTGAGATGGCTGCTTCTTCACTCTGCCTTCGAATGCCTGCATTCGGGAACATGGCAACATATTTAGATAAGGGACAAACATCCTAAATGTTTACATGACCTGTAAATACGCCTTGTGCCGAGGAATGCTCAAAGCAATCACAGAAAGGGAGGCAAGGCAAGTTCTGCCCCAATGGGGGCAGTATTGAGCTCAAAGCTGAAGAACCTACACTACTCCCACACTATTCATTCATGAGATGTGTGCAACGCTGGCATTTATTGCCCACCTCTAATTGCCCTTCAACTGAATGGCTTGCCAGGCCATTTCGGAGAGCATTTGTTTTTTTTTAAAGAGTCAGCCATGTTGCTGGGGCTCCGGAGTCACATGTAGGCCAGACCAGGTAAGGATGGCAGATTTCCTTCTCCACAGGACACTAGTGAGCCAGATGGGTTTTTACGACAATTGACAATGGTTTCATTGTCATTATTAGACTTTTAATTCCAGCTTTTTATTAAATTCAAATTCGAAGCCCGTTCCCCAGAGCATTGCCCTGGCTCTCTGGATTACTAATCCAGTGACAATACCACTATGCCACCACTTCCCCTGGATAGTAGCCTGTTGGGCACAGGTACTTTAAGGTACCCATGAATTCATCTGTCAGTAAGCTGTCACTCTATTCAGAGGAGAAAATTAATGCAAGTAAAAATACATCACAGAGTAAAACTCAAGCATGTGATCTTAACTGTGGATCCCCTTTCATTTAAGTAACATTCTTCGGAAAGTGAGTCAGGCGAGCATTTAGAGTCATGGGACAAATTTTACCATCCCGCCTGCCATGGGAATCGAAATGGGCAAGGGACAGACGGTGGAAAGGTCCATTATCCTCGGGTGGAATTTTCCATTTTCAGGGCGAATGAGGCCAGAAAATCCCACCCCAAAACCCATCGAAATATACAGCATGGAAACAGGCCCTTCGGCCCAACTAGTCCATGCCGACCAGGTTTCCTGCACTGAACTAGTCCCATTTACCTGCGTTTGGCCCATATTCCGCTAAACCTTTCCCATTCATGTACCTGTCCAAATGTCTTCTAAATGTTGTAATTGTACCCACCTCTACCACCTCCTCTGGCAGCTCATTCTACCCTCTGTGTGAAAAAGTTGCCCCTCAGGTCCCATTGCCCATCCAGAGTTGCCCTCAAGAAAATGGGTGCTTGATCGATCTTCCTTTTGAACTGTTGCATTAAGTACTATGATGAAGATATTACCACAATTTTCAAATATGCAAGTTTCCTTCATAGACAGATAGTGCATTTTAAAAAAAAGAATATTTTGTGGAAGCTACAGTAAACAGTCCGATATAAGGTTATATATGGTTATATAAGGCATTGGTGAGGCCGAATTTAGAGTATTGTGTACAGTTTTGGTCACCTAGTTACAGGAAGGATGTAAATAAGGTTGAAAGAGTGCAGAGAAGGTTCACAAGGATGTTGCCGGGACTTGAGAAGCTGAGTTACAGAGAGAGATTGAATAGGTTGGGACTTTATTCCCTGGAGCGTAGAAGAATGAGGGGAGATTTGATAGAGGTGTATAAGATTTTGATGGGTATAGATAGAGTGAATGCAAGCAGGCTTTTCCTAGGGGAGAAAAAAACCAGAGGGCATGGGTTAAGGGTGAAAGGAGAAAAGTTTAAAGGAAATATTAGGGGGTGCTTCTTCACGCAGAGAGTGGTGGGAGTGTGGAATGAGCTGCCGGATAAAGTGGTAAATGCGGGGTCACTTTTAACATTTAAGAAAAACTTGGACGGGTTCATGGATCAGAGGGGTGTGGAGGGATATGGTCCAAGTGCAGGTCAGTGGGACTAGGCAAAAAATGGTTCGGCACAGACAAGAAGGGCCAAAAGGCCTGTTTCTGAGCTGTAATTTTCTATGGTTCTATGTGAATGAAAGAGTGTGAGGCAGCTGTAATTGAATATGATTACATGAGAACTGATTTGACTTGATTTATTATTGTCACATGTATTAGTATACAGTGAAAAGTATTGTTTCTTGCGCGCTATACAGACAAAGCATACCGTTCATAGAGAAGGAAAGGAGAGAGTGCAGAATGTAGTGTTACAGTCATAGAAGATTAAATTAGAGCCTGGTTAGAGAGTTTAAAAGAGCAAGAATGAAACCTTAGAAGCATAGATCGAGAGTAAAAGATAAAATTAGGAGTAATGTTGGGCACAGCTTAAAAGAAGTCTCCACGCTCCAGTACCACCTTGAGAAAGAAAAAGCTATCACAGACTGCGATAGAAGTGAAACGATGCTCCATTATTTTTAACAATATTACAATTTTTCAGTGTTACACGGAATTATTCCATGTCACGTGGACGTCAGATGGTGGAGAACGAATTTCCATTTATGTCACAGTAGATCAGACTAAACATTCTTAGGCACAAGAATTAGTATTGCCCCATCACAATAACTAAACTCATCATCAAGGCCAACAGGCACTACACATAGAGGGCCTTGCAGAACACACAACACTTGGCAGTAGTTTCCAAATGAAAACCCACAGTTCCCATTTATTGTGCTCTATGCAGAACTGGGACATTTTCGACATGGTTCCTCGTGACATTTTGTGGAAAGGGCTCGAGAACACAGAATTGTGCTCAGGAATTTTGCTGAGTAAGATGTGGGCAGACCACAGTCATCTGTCCTGGGCTGTCATTACACACGAGTGTGTTGCTGGGGTGGGGGGAATTTGGATTTTCCTGAGGCTCTGAAAAGCACACAGTGATCTGATGTCAATCGCATACTGTAAAACTCAAGAATTTTTCAATAAACCGCTGGCTGTCCCCAAGTATGAATTCCAGCATCCACAGTAATTCGCTTTTACCCAAGTATGACATGTTGGCACAGAAAGGTGCCAGTTCTGTGCTTGCTTGCAAGTCAGGCCACAAAGCTGAGCTATTTTGGGATGTATCTTACACAAGCTCCAATTTAACTGAACTGTCTGATGACAGACCAAAGCAACATCCAGATACAATTTCACCTGACCTTACTTCTGATTCCAAACGTAATGTTGCAACTCAAGTTCAATCGTAACGGGGGCCTGGTCACCTACAAATCTCACCAAATTCAAAATTAACTTCCTACTTTATTAACACCTTACAGATAGTTCTTTCATCATAACTTCTGGATAAATGTTAAAGAGCAATGGTGTTAGTAGATAGTCTAGTCTCACCACGTGCCTAAATACCCCAGATTCAGTTCCGAAAGATGGAAGAATAGCTAACAATTTGCAGCCCTAAGTATGTAGAAGCATTTTATATTCAATATAGTACAACTAAAAATTGAAAGGTATTTCTTTCCATGTTAATGATTACGTATGGTATCAAGGGATATGAGGGAAGGCGGGATCAGGATATAGAATTTTATGATTAACCATGATCAAAATGAATGGCAGAGCAGGCTCAGAGGGCCGAATGGCCTACTCCTGCTTCTAGTTTCTATGTTTCTATGTGTCATCAGATCCCTGTGCTTACCGTTCTCAAAGGTGCCAGCCAAAGGATCTGTAAGAGGAAATGACTAACTTCTGTTTTGAAATCTACTTCCCCAATGAAAGGTCTTTTGTCCCCAACTTAAAACATATACATTCACTTATTTGACTGGAGTTATGAAGACGTACCTATGCAGTGCAAGCGCTGAAGCTATGAGATGGCGGAAGACAACAACTGTGCCACTCATTCTGTCCTCATGGGTAATGTTCACAATTGGAGTACAGGACATCTTCATCAATTAATTGTCATTCTGTGGTGGACGGGGTGAATCAGAGTCATTGTTACAACATCTGAGCCATCTTAATATAAAGGCAAAATACTGTGGAGGCTGTAATCTGAAGCAAAAACTGAAAATGCTGGAAAATCTCAGCAGGTCTGACAGCATCTGTGGCGAGAGAATAGAGCCAATGTTTCGAGTCTGGATGACCCTTCGTCAGAGCTCTGTCATCATGACTTCATCAGAGGTCATGGTCTGGATGAGGTCATCCAAGCTCAAAATGTTGGCTCCATTCTCTCTCCACAGATGTTGTCGGACCAGAGCCATCTTGATGGTCAGACCTCATTTAACTGTTATCATCAGGCCAGCTGTGATGAGTCGACCCAGCTGGACGGTAAGGTATCCGGTAGCCTTAGTATCTATTTAAAACATGCACACATGCCTTAAAGGGAGAGATTATATAATCACAGAATGGTCACAGCGCAGAAGGCCATTTAGCCCGTCTCTCTCCTGGCTATCTGAAGGAGCAATTCACCCAATTTACCCCTTCCCACAGGGACTGCAGCAGTTCAAGAAGGCAGCTCACCACCACCTTCTCAAGGGCAATTAGCGATGGGCAATAAATGCTGGCCCAAGCCAGCAACGTCCACATCCAGTGAATCAATTTATTAATAAAAGGACTGTCACCAGCCTTTTCCACATAGCTGTGGACTATTTTCCTTTTCGGTTAATAATCCAGTTCCCTCTTGAGAGCCTCAGTTGATCCTGTCTCTAACATGCTCTCAGGCAGCGCATTCCAGATCCTCACTGCTCACTGCATCAACAAGATTTTCATCACCTCACCACTCCTTCTTTTGCCAACAGGTTTAAGGTAACTGCTTCTCGATCCTTCCACCAAAAACAAAAGATTACTCCACAGCTCAGTTCAGCCTATGCTTGATCAAAGCTAAATTAATGCTATCAGATTGCATTTGTTTCGGATAAGGTGAACAAAAGGGAAGCAGGGTGAATTTCCTGCAGTCTCCTCTTGTTCCATTCCTCTGACTTCAGCAGAAAACCCATTCATGCACATTGTTAATATTCATTCAGGGGAAATAGGCATCGCTGGCTAGACCAGCATTCATTGCGCATCCCTAATTGCCCTTAAGAACGTGGTGGCGAGCTGCCTTCTTGAACCGCTGCAGTCCAGTAGGTAAACCCACAGTGCTGTTAGGGAGGCAGTTCCAAGATTTTGACCCAGTGATAGTGAAGAAACGGCGATATCTTTCCAAGTCAGGATGGTGAGCGGCTGTAGGGGAGCTTCCAGATGGTGGTGTTCTCATGCTTCTGCTGCCCTTGTCCTTCTAGATGGTGCATTTGGAAGGTGCTGTCTAACGAGCCTTGGTGAGTTCCTGCAGTGCATCTTGTCGACGGCACACATGGCTGCCACTGATTGTCAGTGGCGGAGGAATTGTTTGTGGAAGGAATGCCATTCAGACAGGCTATGTTCTCCTGGCTGGTGTTAAGCTTCTTGATTGGTGTTGGAGCTGCACTCATCCAGGCAAAGGGAGAGCATTTCATTATACTCCTGACCTGTGCCTTGTAGATGGTGAACAAGCTTTGGGGACAGCACAGTGGCACATTGCTGCCTCACAGTGCCAGGGACCTGAGTTCAATTCCAGTCTCGGGTGATTGTCTATGTGGAGTTTGTACATTCTCCCCGTGTCTGTGTGGGTTTCCTCTGGGTGCTCCGGTTTCCTTCCACAGTCTAAAGATGTACTGGTTAGGTGCATTGGCTATGCTAAATTCTGCCGCAGTGTATCTGAACATGTGCCAGAGTGTGGCGACTAGGGGATTTTCATAGTAACTTCATTGCAGTGTTAATGTAAGCCTACTTGTGGCACTAATGAAATAAACAGGTTATTGCTGAGCAAGTGCTGCTTGATGGCACTGTTGATGACCCCATCTATCACTTTACTGATGATCGAGAGTAGACGGATAGAATGGTAATTGGCCAGGTTGGATTTGTCCTGTTTCTTGTGTACAGGACATACCTGGAATATTATCCACATTGCTGGGTAGATGCCAGATGGAAACTGTGGTTGTGGAGCAGGAGAAACCCTTAGTGAGTTCACCCCAATGTGTTCCGAGAATTCTTACACTTTCTTTTGTTTCAAGTGGGGGGGGAACTCATGTGGTGGGCATTATTAAAGTGTTAGCCTGACATGTGCAGCAGGATTTGACGGGCCTTAGAAAATGGGAGATTTACATTGTGCCAGTCACACAAGCATGATGTGAATAGCCCAGGATAGGAGTTCTGACTGGAAGCTCAGAAGGGGGATGAGTGGGGTAAGTGTGTGGGGGTTACAGGGATACGGCATGGGTAGGATGCCCTGTGGGTGAGTCGGTGCAGACTCGATGGGCCGAATGGTCTCCTTCTGCACTTTAGGGATTCTATGATTCTATGATCTCAGAAAATAACTTGGTGCGCTACAAGCAACACCAAAGGTGTAACTAAATGTTACACAGAAAAGACTGATGGTATGAGTAAGCAGCACAAACATGCGCTGAATTTGAAATATAATCCGTTCAATCTTTCAAGCTTGAAACTGCTTCTGACAAATATATTTGTTCCAGTTGTTCTCTTTGGTCAACCTGTTCTGGTTCAAAGTCCATGCTATGTCAACAGTGAAGGACAAACTGTCTCCTGCACATGTGTTGGGTCAACTTTCTCTTTAAACAGACACCCCAGAGATATTTCACAAGCGGAATGAATGCTGTTTAAGTTTTCTGAAGGAGATAACACTGAAACTGCTTTCTTTTCAATAAGTCTTCCACAACAATGAGAAAATCAGAAGATCTGAGGTTTTTTTTTTAAACTGTTGAGGCTGGCTCAAATTTTCCTATTAAGAAGCATTATTTCTGACATTCTTGGGTGGCACAGTGGTTAGCACTGCTGCCTCACAGCACCAGGGATCCAGGTTCAATTCCAGCCTCGGGCGTCTGTGTGGAGTCTACACGTTCTCCCCATGTCGGCATGTGTTTCCTCTGGGTGCTCCAGTTTCCTCCCACACTCCAAAGATGTACAGGTTAGGTGGATTGGCCATGCTAAATGTGTGCGATTACAAGAATAGCGCCGGGAAGAGTGCCTGGGTAAGATATTCTGCCAAAGAGTCGGCATCTACCCGGCAATGTGGATAATTGTGCAGGTATGTCCTGTACACAAGAAACAGGACTAATCCGACCTGACCAATTACCATCCTATCAATCTACTCTCGATCATCAGTAAAGTGATGGAAGGAGTCATCAATAGTGCCATCAAGCAGCACCTGCTCAGCAATAACCAGAGGGTTGGTGCAGACTTGATGGGCCTAACAGCCTCCATCTGCACTGCAGGGATTCTATGATTCTATGATGGCAGAGGCCAATTT
The DNA here is from genome assembly GCF_964213995.1 of Mustelus asterias. NCBI lineage: Eukaryota > Metazoa > Chordata > Chondrichthyes > Carcharhiniformes > Triakidae > Mustelus > Mustelus asterias. The sequence continues at coordinate 26,618,339 of NC_135813.1, forward strand.
CAGGAAGGTGCTTTCTGGGAGCCATGTCAATAACCTTTTGTCTTTACCTGTCAATAACAGGACAAATATAAAGACAATGGCCAGAGCTCAGTGATCCTGGAGTACTGAGCTGGTTCACACATTGATCATGGTTTTAAACAGTTGAATACTTTCTGAATTGATGCAATCAGACAGACAGCCTTATTGATTGGCAAATCAGGCCATTTCCATCCATTAACTTCAACAATAAATTTCTTTATCATGTTTTGTCTGATCAAGCCCTCTATGAAGAGCCTTAGAATAAATTTCTGCACTAAAGGAGCAAGCTCAATGCACCTTTTTATTGATATTGTTTTGGGGTAACCCAGGGTTCGCTGACATCATTTTTCCTCAATGCATTAATTAATAAAGCATAGAATATGATGATAGAAAGGCGATGGGCTGGTGGTATTATCGCTAGACTATCAATCCAGAAACTCAGCTAATGTTCTGGGACCTAGATTTAAATCCCACCATGGCAGGTGGTGGAATTCAAATTCAATAAAAAAATCTGGAATTAAGAACCTACTGGTAACCATGAAACCATTGCCGATTGTTGGAAAAACCCATCTGGTTCACTAATGTCTTTTAGGGAAGGAAATCTGCCATCCTTACCTGGTCTGGCCTACTTGCGAATTCAGATCCACAGCAATGTGGTTGACTCTCAACTGCCCTCTGCAATGGCCTAGCAAGCCACTCAGTTTCAAGGGCAAGTAGGGATGGGCAATAAATACTGGCCAGCCAGCGACGCCCATGTCCAAGGAATGAATATAAAAAAATAATTTACCACCAGAAAAACTCAAGAATGGAACTGTAGAATAAGTACCATAAAAATCCGTCAAGTAGGACACACCAGAGTGAGAATTAAATTCCTCGCATTTTTTCAGACAACCTATGGCAAAACATCAATGCCATGACCCAAGCTAATATAATAGCACCAGCACATAGATCCATCTGACCCTTGCAATAGTGACATTTTTCAAGGCCTTACAGCAAGCAGGAACTTCATCTCCAGATCTTTAAGGGGAGATTATGGACTGAACTTTCCAGTGGTATGGAAACCTGGAGGAGTCCCCACTTCCGCTGACAGCGAGACTCTGAAGCAGTATTTTGCCAGTGGCAGCCAATGCCTGGGCCACTGTTTAATTGAGGGCAGCCCATCCCCAAGAGCTGCTGACCACTCAGGGAGCCAGCAGCCCCCCCTGGTGAGCAATGCTGAAGCTGCATCTCCAAGATGAGGGTGTCTCAATGGTGAGGTGCCCTCATAGAGTAGGTGAGGTCTTTTTTTGAGGGAGGCCAGGCAAAACAGGCAAGAGCTGGTGAATGGGGAGTCGGGGTGGATTGGGGGGAGCAGGTTGCAGTGGCAGAGCAGTTTGCGGTACACCAGCGGTGCTACTGCCACAGGGGCAATCACTGCCGCCTGGACACCCCTCAGAGGGCCACGGAGTGCCATAAATGAGGCCACCACACAGAACACAATTGGAGTCCACTTGGGTTTATCCAGGGGTCTCTCCAGGCAGCATCTGGTTTGCCTTTATAATTGCAATCCACATTGGAAACTTCCATATACTGACCAATTGTAAGATCAGGTCTGTCAGGTGACCTATGGCAGCCATCTTAAGTCAGTGTCTTTGTTTGTTTTTAAAGAGGCCCAACATATATTTAACAAACCGATGGAATTAAAGAGTAATACTCCATATATACACATCATGTCAACATGACACCATCTATCGTGGCACAATTGGAAACCCAGCAAGCAGTTGCATCACCATATTTCCCGCTAGCGCAATATATCATGGTGGTGGGAGGATGGGAAGATGTCAGACAACTCTCCTGAACCCTTTCCCCTGCCATATTGTCAACGCTCCCACCTTTCAGCCTGTTTCCCACGGGCAAGGAAAATGCAGTCCGATGTTTAGAAATGCTCCAAATCTGTGAATATTGGAAATATCTCAGTGAATTTAAATATCCTATTTAAAAAGGAGACATCCTGTCAAAGTTAATCATCTTGCACTCGTCAGGACAGGTGCAAGAATGTCCAATTTCAAATGGAACAACCATTTACACCACGCAAGATGTTTTCTGACTACTGTCTAACTGCACTGAGCCCACAGCATCACACAGTTAAATATTGAGAAGCACATTCCTCCTGGATTGTTGGCAACGTTTCTGGAGGAGTTATAGTTCCTGTTAAAATTTTAAACTACATCTGCTTTTGGTTTACTATTTTTAAAACGTGACATAATTACTTCTTCCCATATATTTTAAAGCATCTCGATATTTCGTAGCACTGCTGATCATACATCACTTGTTTCACTTTCAATGTCCGAGTTCAAAACTTTTATTTAGAAACTTTTACTATATTTTAAAAATCTACAAATTTTATGTCCTGGGATAAATTCAGCATTAAAAATTTGCAAAGCTGTCCCTTTAATATTGCACCTTTAAAATTTATGCTAAATGGTCAACAATTGCCTTCAAGATCCATAATAGTAATAATAATAATCCCTTAGGTTGTTTTAGGTGACCCACACACAGCCCGGTGGGAGCTCTTGTGGCACAGTGGGTAGCATTCCTGCCTCTCAGCCAGAAGCTCTAGGTTCAAATCCCACCCCAGGACTTGATAGCCATAGAAGCTGCATTCGTAACAAGGCCTAACATCTTGAGTATCAACTCCGAGATCCTTCCACAAGTGCCAATGGCAGGCAGTAAGAGCGAGAGAGATTCTGGTCAGCCATGCTTGATGCAAAGTGGTGTCCCTCCAGCTACAAGCCACTGGCGACAGGTGATTGATAGTTTAAGTTTATTTATTAGTGTCACAAGTAGGCTTACATTAACTCTGCAATGAAGTTATTGTGAAAATCCCCTGGTCGCCACGCTCCGTCGCCTGTTTGGGCACTCTGAGGGAGTGCACCTAACCAGCACGTCTTTCGGACTGTGGGAGGGAACCGGAGCACCCGGAGGAAACCCACACAGAAACGGAGAAAACTTGCAGACTCTGCACAGACAATGACTCACCCGAGAGGCAACCTATTCCATGAAAAAAATACTAGTCATAGAATCACGTGAAATTCTGCCTTACACACCTGATGCGGGAAGTGAGCGACATAAAGTCTAATCTTTCCGGCCATCCACGCCATGCTCCTGCTGCAGCAAAGTCAGAGAGTTTGGCGCCCAGCCACTTCTCCATTCACGACAGCGGGATGGGAAATTCCTGTCAGCGAGAACAGCCGTAACATTCTGATCATAGTGTTTAATGAAGCATACTGATGAGATAAGGTTTGGTCTGGTGGCTCCAAGGATGAAAAGATAATCATCATGATGTTGCAATCCAGGAGAAAAATTTATTAGCTTGAAAAATATCGTTGGCAAAAAAAAGGTTTTTCACCAAAAATAACAAATCACCTATTTGGATAATGGAGAACCTGTTGAATTTTCGACTGGCATGGGGAAGGGTTATTGAGTGTCAGGTGACCAATGGTGGGAGTGTGAGGATGGGTTGGTTGGAGGCAAGAAGTGATGTAATGAAACCTCCAAGAATATGCCCAAGTTGAATTGGCAACCGTAAGGTGAGGAAGGTTCCAGGTCTGCCTGAGATGCCTGATTTCACTAGAATGGCAACTGCAGCAATATAGTTGGGCTCAGAAAGCCCTCCTGGAATATATGCATTTGTGGGTTGAACAAGGGATTGGGTCCTACATCAGTTGCTATGACTGCTTAACCTCCTCACCTGTATTCACGCACTTCGACAAGGTACCAGAGTGTTGCCTACATTTCTGTGCAATTATACAGGAGGGCCATGCACATAGGGCAAAGAATCATTTTCTCTTCTGATGAAAACTGATCTTTGGGCCTCATCAGTATACTTGGCAAGAGCTATTGTCACTGGTCACTCCTCCACAGGCAACTCACTAAAGTCAAATAATGCCAACAGTCCGATATTGATACATTTAGCTTGGCACAGCATCAATCTGGGCTTGAAAACAGTGATTTATCATCTCAGACCTGTACAATTAGATGTGAACTAGAGTTGTTGCCTTAATGACAGCAAAGCACTGAGTGGTGCCAGTGCCCTTGTATATCACCGTATTGGAATGATTTTTCTCCCTCTGATCAGTCACTCTAATAACAAAATACAACACTGGAAAAATGATGATAATAAATCAAATACATCAAGGTGAATTACAGAAGGCCTGACAAGACTCACCAGTTTTGATAAATCTTACTGTGAGGGAAAACAAATAAACAAAGCATGTTGACAGACAAATCCCACAATGTTACCCAATTGAAACACAATTTCAAATCATCTCTTGTGTTGGAGAGGCCCTTTATGCCCTTGGGTTTGCAGTCTGTCTCTGAGGGTTTCTTTCATACAGTTTTATTGTTGGCAATGGGCTGGCATTGGGAAATAAATAAAAGTGGGTTAGAGCCAGCGGGACACGCAGAAAGCATTGATAGCAAAGTTTCGGAGAGAATACTTTACCTGGTGGTGCAGTCGGAGCCTGCATCGTGCACATTCGTGGATCAAGAAGCAACTAGGTCACAGAGAAAAGCACAGGAGAAATACAATGATGGACATAGTCTAGAGGGCAGCAAAGAAATAGATCAATAGGTGGCAGCCAGGACTCTCAAATCAAAATTGCTCATGGCCCAGTGAACATGCTCACAACTACATTCAGTGCACCGTTGTGTTCTCCAAAGGACCCTTGCCTCATTGCTGCCTTTTTACAAGCAGCTCCCCAACTGCCACATCCTTCTGTCTGGCCTCCCATCCTCCAGGTTCAGTTCATCCAAAATTCTGCTGCCTGCGCGGTGGCACAGTGGTTGGCACTGCAGCCCCACAGCGCCAGGGACCCAGGTTCGATTCCCAGCTTGGGTAACTGTCTGTGTGGAGTCAGCACGTTCTCCCCATGTCTGCCTGAGTTTCCTCCAAGTGCTCCGGTTTCTTCTCACAATCCAAAGATATGCAGATAAAGGCAAAATACTGTGGATGCTGGAATCTGAAACAAAAACAGAAAATGCTGGGAACATCTCAGCAGGTCTGACAGCATCTGCGGAGAGAGAATAGAGTCAACGTTTCGAGTCTGCAGACTCAATGGGCCGAACTGCCTGCTTCTGCACTGTAGGGATTCTATGATTCTATATGAAGTCCGAGACACCTTGCCCTTTCTCAGCTACGGTGGCACCCAGTCTACCAATGTCTCCATCTTAACATATCCTGAGGTTTATAATTTGAAAATAATGCCTGTGGTCCAAAAGGTTCATTTGCCCTGTCCAGCCAATGCTGATCCCTCTTGTATGCCCCAGCACCAATTTTATCTTTCCAATCTACAGATGAAAAAATTGGCAAATGGTAGTAATATTTAGCAAATGCTGTCCATGTGATCCATAAACATCCAACAGGAGCACTTTTCAACCAGCCTATGTAAGTGATTAACAACTACAAGTGGAAGATTCATGAAGAATTTAGGTAAAAGACTTGATATCATTTACTACCCTTCTTTAAGAGCAATGTTTTACATATTAACTTTTATCCGGATTTTGTAAGACCTTTACATGACTTCAGTAACTTATAAGAGAAAAATAGCTCAATGCAAAATGGTAAATCAGCCGTGGTGTGAGCCATTGGGAAGTATCTGTTTATCCACGAGCTTTCTATATCACTTAATTAGGGCAAATTACGAAAGTTTCCAGAAACATTCAGGAGTGCTTTACAAAGCAAAGTTTGTCAAAGCATTGCTATCCATTTTTCTTGGCTTTACTAACACTACTCTTTTTCTTCACGGATTCATTTTTTTTTTTCTTGGCAGCAATGATTTTCCAGAAATCTGTTCCTTCTCAATTTACCTCTGGTGATAAAGGTTTCACATCTCTGAAGTGATGACTGAAGAGGACTGGAGTGCATGGCAGGTGTGTCTTGTAATCTTCGCCCAAAATCATTCCGTAGAAATAGTCCCGTAGCACAATACTGATCACAGCACACTTTGGGTTTATGTTTCAGATCATTAGAGACACCGGTTTTCCTGTGGAAATTGCACTTGGCTGTGAAAATCATGATTTGGGAGACAGCCTGTATAACAACACCAGAGTTTATTGACTCCGCCAAAAAGAGTCCAAGTTTCGGCAGTCTACCTCATAAGCTAATTTTCTAATCCTAGAGTTCAGTCTCATGGCTCATAGAATCCCTACAGTGCAGAAGGAGGCCATTCGGCCCATCGAGTCTACAGCAACCACAATCTCACCCAGGCCCTATTCACGTAACCCCCACATATTAACTCTACTAATTCCCCCAGATACTGGGGTCAATTTAGCAAGGCCAATCCACCTAACCTGCACATCTTTGGACTGTGGGAGGGAACCGGAGCACCCGGAAGAAACCCACGCAGACACGGGGAGAACTTGCAAACTCCACACAGACAGGTGACCCAAGGCCGGAATTGAACCCGGGTCCCTGGCACTGTGAAGCAGCAGTGCTAACCACTGTGCCACCATGCTGCCCCATCTGACACCACAAATACGCACTGCTTCCTAATGTTCAGTCAAGTCCATTCCCAATCTTTATCCTCAATCCCTCGATGTTAAAATCATAGAAATCATAGAAACCCTACAGTACAGAAAGAGGCCATTCAGCCCATCGAGTCTGCACCGACCACAATCCCACCCAGGCCCTACCCCCATATCCCTACATATTTACCCACTAATCCCTCTAACCTACGCATCTCAGGACACTAAGGGGCAATTTTAACATGGCCAATCAACCTAACCTGCACATCTTTGGACTTTATTGAATGCCTTTGGGAAGGGTGGTGGGGAATTCTCCTCATTACAGTGGGGGCGAGGGGAGGGGAGGGGTGGGGGAAGCAATGATGAATGGGACTTCTGCCTATTTCTCTGTATCCACCGTGATCTGCATCAAAGATGAATCCATCATCACAAATAAAGGGGGAGAATTTCAGTGACGAGACCACTCCAGCACTAGAAGAGACGGGGAAGAGATGGGCAGAACTGTTGGACAGGTGGCAGCAATATTGTCCCTGAAGCCCTCAGGCAGGACAAAGGCCTTCAGCAGATAACTGTCGGGCCTGGCCAGAAGAAAGCTGTTAATTGACCCTGTTCAAGGGGGAGCAGACTGATTACTGCCATCTCCCTGAGCTACCTTCCCTGGGGAAGACCCCAGTATTCTGCAGGAAGTGGGGGGAATGGAATGAAAATCTATCACAGTCACAGTGCCCAGTCTTGTCACTAGTTTCAGGGAGTGGCCAAGGAAGGAGCAATTAGTGGAGATCCAGATGGAGGCTCGAGGAGGAAGATCCTGCCAGGGCTCACCAGTCATGTATGTTATCATTCTGTGCTGTATTCCCTATGAATCATGGAGAATTCTTTTTACTGGGACATAGCTATTTTAACACTTGGAAGGTAACTAGCCAGAGGAATTCAGTATCTTACCCTCTGAACCTATGATATGGAGGTGCTGGCGTTGGACTGGAGTGAGCACAGTAAGAAGTCTCAGGTTAAAGTCCAACAGGTTTATTTGGAATCACGAGCTTTCAGAGTGCTGCTCCTTCATCGGGTGAGTGGAGTGTACTCACCGGATGAAGGAGCAGCCCCTTGAACCTATGCAGCCTATTGTTTACCTGCTGTTATCTTATTGGTAATCTGTACGTTCCGATCTAGTAATCAATTATTATTGCCATTATTCAGAATTGAGATAGAAGTAGTATGTTTTCTTACTCTATTTAAAAGTATGTGCCACTTTAATGAGTTTTTCCAATCTACGCGAACCTCCCATATGTTCAGATCCTTCATTAAGTTTCATAAATTCACCTCCTGAATCTCTCAGTTCTTGAAGATAAATGTCAGCAATCACTGGATATTTATTTATTCTGAGCAATTTTAGCTTGTGCGGAGTTCCCTCTCATTTATTGGTCGTTAACTCAATTGGATTATTGATATTTATGGAGGGCATTTTGCTCATCTTTCCTCAAGTGAATATTTGTATAAAGTAACCATGGAATGTATTAACTATTTTATACCTGCCCTCTTCCCCAACATGGGCTGTACAGTGGCACGGTGGTTAGCACTGCGACCTCACAACGCCAGGGACCCGAGCTCAATTCCAGCCTCAGGTGACTGTCTGTGTGGAATTTGCACGTTCTCCCCATGTCTGCATGGGTTTCCTCCAGGTGTTCTGGTTTCCTCCCACACTCCAAAGATGTGCAGGTTTGATGGATTGGCCATGCTCAATTGCCCCTCAGTGTCAGGGCGACTAGCGGGGTAAACACGTGGGGTTATGGGGATAGGGCTTGGATGGGATTGTTGTCAGTGTAGGCTCGATGAGCCAAATGGCCTCCTTCTGCACTGTAGGGATTCTATGATTCTATACTCGCTTTCTGGTAAAATGTTGAACTTTGAATCGAGTGCACTCATAACATGTTTCTGCATATTCCTGTCTTCACCTCGGTGAACCTGTTTACATTTCACCCTGCAGTTTGAGTTTGAGTTTCCTTCTTATCTTACCTCTGGTTAATTTGTGGATCCATGGCTCATTCTGGGTTACATTTGTTTTGTCTACACTTGCTAATCCGAAGTTTGTGCTGCATTCTCATATTACACCCTTAAAGCATCCTGTTTGACTGCTGCTTTGCATGTGGCTGGAAAAAAAAGTGAACCCAAAACAATTTGCTTGACAGGGCAGACTACTGAATGAATCATGAGATGGTCAAATCACAACCAAAAAAGATTGAGTCTGGGAGCTGTGGATCAGCCAATTCTGACATTCTCACTGAAATAGCCTTTGTCAACCTTCTCTCATTTCCAGAGACAATATCATGCTGCATTCAGCCATCCCATCACTGGAGAAGGAGAGAATAATATTAACGGGTTCAGTCAGTAGAAGTCACACATTAGGTGACACTGAGCAACAGCAGAGGAATCAAGAACAAAGAAAATTACAGCACAGGAACAGGCCCTTCGGCCCTCCAAGCCTGCACCGACCATGCTGCCCGACTGAACTAAAACCCTCTACCCTTCCGGGGACCATATCCCTCTATTCCCATCCTATTCATGTATTTGTCCAGACGCCCCTTAAAAGTCACCATTGTATCTGCTTCCACTACCTCCACTGGCAGCGAGTTCCAGGCACCCACCACGCTCTGTACAAACAACTTGCCTCGTACATCTCCTTTAAACCTTGCCCTTCGCACCTTAAACCTATGTCCCCTAGTAATTGACTCTTCTACCCTGGGAAATAGCTTCTGACTATCCGACTATCTGTCCATGCCCCTGAAAATCTTGTAGACTTATATCAGGTCGCCCCTCAACCTCCGTTGTTCCAGTGAGAACAAACCAAGTTTCTCCAGCCTTTTCTCATAGTTAATGCCCTCCATACCAGGCAACATCCTGGCAAATCAGCACTTGAACAATTATATAATTCTCCCTTGCAAGTGAAGCATAATGGCAAACATGTCGGAGGAGAAAAAAGGTGATTGTAAAGCCATCACCTCCTGAAAGCCATTTCAGTGATACTTTTTTAATATACATTTCTAAAATTCACTGATAATACAAAATGCACATGCTTCCTAAAATGGAAATGTTCTCTTTTGTCATTCAATGTTAATTCTTAAATTATTGTTCTGCATGTTTGTCGGATGTTTAGTTTATTTATCAGTGTCACAGGCTTACATTAACACTGCAATGAAATTACTGTGGAAATCTCCTATTTTTAAGATGTATTTTTAAAGATCACTCATCCTGGAATTAGGACATTCTATACCAATTATTTCCATTAGCTAATACTTAGGTTTGTCCAGAATTCTTTCCCACACAAGATTTGTAAGTCCTATCAGACTGATTCTAAATAGGTTTTAGAAATTTAGGGGCGGTACAATTTTGGTTTATAAGCATATAAGATTTAAATTGACTGTTCACTGCACAATGACCTGTTTAATATGAATGGATGTTTATGCAGAATGCAACATCTCTTATTATAATCTAGGCTGTGATTGAATTCGAGATTGAAGCTGAACTATGCAACATCTGCTGTGTGGCTTGGTACCGGTGCTCTACTCTCATTATATAAATAGAACAGTCAACTGGAAAGTACAAATCCTGAGAGGAGAGTTTGGTGTTTTAAATAGATTAAACCAGTAATTTTAAAAAACCCACATTTCTGACTGGCTCATTTCAGGAGATGTTTCTGGTCGAGTTGGGTGGGTGGAGATGAGCAGGTGTGACAGGAGAGAGACGGTTTCAATCGAAAGAAAGAATTGCGTCTATACAACGCACACGTAATCATCTCTGTCTGGACCCTTCCAAAGCACTTCACACATAAGAACATAAGAACATAAGAAATAGGAGCAGGAGTAGGCCATCTAGCCCCTCGAGCCTGCCCCGCCATTCAATAAGATCATGGCTGATCTGACGTGGATCAGTACCATTTACCCGCCTGATCCCCATAACCCTTAATTCCCTTACCGATCAGGAATCCATCCATCCGCGCTTTAAACATATTCAGCGAGGTAGCCTCCACCACCACACACACCACACACACCGAGTTGGTTTGAAATGCAATGATGCTGTTATGTATAAAGTCATAGAATCCCTAAGTACAGAAAGAGGCCATTCAGCCCTTCAAGCCTGTACTGACAAAAATCCCACCCAGGCCTTATCTACGTAATGCTATGTATTTATCCTGCTAGTCTCCCTGACACTAAGGGGCAAATTGAGTATAGACAATTAACCTAACCAGCACATCTTTGGAAACCGGAGCATCCGGAGGAAACCCACACAGACACGGGGAGAACATACAAACTTGGCACAGTCACTCAGAGCTGGAATTGAACCCGGTTCCTTGGCACTGGGAGGCAGCAGTGCTAACCACTGTATGTATGCAAATGTGACAACTTTGTAATGTCCCATAACAGCTATAGAGTCATAGAGATTTACAGCATGGAAACAGGCCCTTCGGCCCAACTTGTCCATGCCGCCCTTATTTGTTTTTAAACCCCTAAACTAATCCCAATTGCCCGCATTTGGCCCATATCCCTCTATACCCATCATACCCATGTAACTATCTAGATGCTTTTTAAAAGATAAAATTGTACTCGCCTCTACTACTACCTCTGGCGGCTTGTTCCAGACACTCACCACCCTCTGTGTGAAAAAATTGCCCCTCTGGACACTTTTGTATCTCTCCCCTCTCACCTTAAACCTATGCCCTCTAGTTTTAGACTCCCCTACCTTTGGGAAAATATATTGACTATCTACCTTGTCTATGCCCTTCATTATTTTATAGACCTCTATAAGGTCACCCCTCAGCCTCCTATGCTCCAGAGAAAAAAGTCCCAGTCTATCCAGCCTTTCCTTATAACTCAATCCATCAAGTCCCGGTAGCATCCTAGTAAATCTTTTCTGCACTCTTTCTAGTTTAATAATATCCTTTCTATAATAGGGTGACCAGAATTGCACACAGTATTCCAAGTGTGGCCTTACCAATGTCTTGTACAACTTCAACAAGACGTCCCAACTCCTGTATTCAATGTTCTGACCGATGAAACCAAGCATGCCGAATGCCTTCTTCACCACTCTGTCCACCTGTGACTCCACTTTCAAGGAGCAATGAACGTGTGCCCCTAGATCTCTTTGTTCTGTAACTTTCCCCAATGCCCTACCATTAACTGAGTAAGTCCTGCCCTGGTTCAATCTACCAAAATGCATCACCTCGCATTTGTCTAAATTAAACTCCATCTGCCATTCGTCAGCCCACTGGCCCAATTGATCAAGATCCCGCTGCAATTGGAGATAACCTTCCTCACTGTCCACCATGCCACCCATCTTGGTGTCATCTGCAAACTTACTAACGATGCCATGCTATAGGGTGGATGATCAGGTTAATCTGCCAAACGGAATCATGGAGGACTTCTTGTTCTCCTTCAGATGTCAACATGGGATTGTTAACTGTCACCCAAAGTACCAGAACAGCCCGATGCCTCATCAATAGATTAACACCTCTAGGGAATAGAGTGTTTACTCAGTATTGACCTGTGAAGTCGACGTGAATTATATACAACAGTCCTGGACCAAAGCTTGAACAGCAACTCTATTATTGAACAGGTTTCATTTAATTAATTTTGCAGCACTTTTCTTTCAGCAGCTACTTTACAACTTCCAAACTACAGGCATTAGTACAGCTTGTGTGGGATTTAGACAATGAACACATGTCTCACTGTAGCAATTCCAAACCGTTGTCTACACATTAACAAATGCATGAATCATCTCCAAGCACTGCTTTACCACACAATGAAAATACATGATAGGGCTTTGTAATCCTAGATGTTGATTGTTCTTCTGGGATTTTACAATTCAATCTTGCATGTGGTGGATTTTAGGGATAGGGACATGATCATTATATAAAGTTTGATATGAACCGAAATATACACAATGAAAGTCTACATTTTATATATATATAAAATATATCTTATTCCATGTTTTCATCACTACTAATTTCTCAATGAGGAAAAGAAAGGCAGTAAATGCCAGCCTTGTTATCGATACACACATCCTAAAAATAATTTGTTTAGCGTACCGTCATATTTGAGATGTGACAGGGAAAAGATATATACATATTCATCAGCTGGACTCCTTTATGAAGTCTTTTTTGTGTGCTCTTCAAAATGGACAATTGCTGTGCGGACAAAATGTATCCAGCTGGTCACCTGATGCCTTACAACGATGGCCACGTAGATGGTGAGTCTGCTGCAGCCAGCTTCAAAGAAAGTCAAGCCTTCGCAGGTCTTAATCCACCATAATGGTGCGAACGACTGGACCATTTGCTTTTGACAAGAGAGCTGTTTACCAAACCAGTATCTCCAAGAATGAAGCAATCCTGACTCCAATCAACCACCTCAATATCCCAACTTTGGGAATATACCTCCTTTGTCCAACATTGAGGAGGCATGTCACATGACTTCCCACAAGTTGCACTGTCATATCATTCGGTGGAAGTGAATGTGAGCAGTTTCTGTTTTGACCTCCAATATGAACACAACTCCAGGCAATGGCCTGTGCTGTCTACCATCAAGCTGGTGGCAACAGAAAGAACTCAGAGCCTCATCAAACCTACAAACTGATGGAACCTTGGGATTTGTGCTTCCAAACTAACTCACTCTACAAGCTTTCTCCTGTCGTGGAAGTCTCGCTCCGGAAAGATGGAGCATTCTGCAATCAGCTAACCTCCTTTTGGAAAAAACATTCCAGACGATCTCTGGACTCTGGACACATGTAAAACCCATACTTGTATTTTATTGTGGTTGTGCCCCAAACCCTCTTCTTTTTTCCTTATCTCCCATTTATTGTATGAGTGTAAAAAGGGATGGACATTGCAAAATCGTGTGCGTGTTTGCACACGCTTGTGTGTGTGTGTGCACGCGCGCGTGTATGTGTGCGTGCATGTGTGCATGTGTGCATGTGTGCCCGCACACATGTGTGCGTGCGTGTGCATGTGCATGTGTGCATGTGTACACACGTATGTGCGTGCACACATATGTGTGCATGTGCTTGTGTGTGTGTGTTGTGTGTGTGTGACAAAGAACAAACCTGCACACTACCAGAAGGAAATGGAGGCTTTGGAGGGAGTACCTCCAAAGGTTTACCAGGATATGGCCTGGTATGGAGGGTATTAGCTATGAGGAGAGTTTGAATAAACTGGGATTGTTCTCCCTGGAAAGATGGAGGCTGGGGGAACGGGGGGCGACCTGATAGAATATATAAAATTATGAGGGGCATAGATAAGGTGAACAGTTGGAAGCTTTTTCCTAGGGCAGAAATAACAAATACAAGGGAACATGAGTTCAAGCTAAGGGGGGAAAGGTTCAGTAGAGATATGCCAGGGAAGCTTTTTGCACAGAGGGTGGTGGGGACCTGGAATGCACTGCCAAGCAAGGTGGTTGAGGCAGACACTTTGGTGACATTTAAGACTGATCTGGATAGACACATGAACAGGCCCAGAATAGAGGGATACAGGAGGTTGATCTAGATAGGACAACGTGATTGGCGTAGACTTGGTGGGCCGAAGGGCCTGTGTTGTATTGTTCTTTGTTCCACTATGACACAAGTTAAAGAAACCCAGAATCAGTAAACTAAATTGTATCACCAAAGTCTTGACAGCCCATAACAAACGATAAATTCAATATCAACAGCTTCTGTCTTGTACCATTCCCTCTTTTGGGCCTCTTAACAAAAACGTCTGCATTGCTTTTTGCTACTCAACTTCTCCCTTCCCTTGTAGAGGGTGGGAGAATCCAAGATTTCACAGCTTAGCCCCGATCATCATTATAAGTTAAGGAAACTTTTTCGTGTCAACATCAAAGAGGAGGGGGAGAGGTTCCCAATGCCTTGGCCAAAATTCATTGCTCAATCCTTCTTCTCACTGTGTGATGGATACAAAATGGGTGAAAACTATCCTCCAAATGAAATCAATTGTCTCTGAAACTGCCTGAGGTAGCCCAAGCACAAAATAAAACATCTTTTTCTCAGTAATTATACAAGTTCTTGAAAAGACGCGTATTTAAAGTTTCACAGAATGAAAGTGCTCTTAACAAAATCTACGTGACATGTGATTTTTAGAATGAAATCAGTCGTGGGTCATTCGTTACGAATGAAACTGGACATTCTTAGAAGTAACCTTTCACCCTTTCAGCATTCTCACTTCATGATAGCTTATTCCTCAATTTTAAATACAGCAAATATTTTCAAATGTATTAGCACATTTCCTGGGTTAAAATACTCAATGGTCATTTATTCCAGCCATCTGTGTTTCCATGACATATTTTCTGCTCAGAATATCGAGAAACAATCTAATGAAGGACCACCACTTCCTGTTTAAGGCACGTTCCCTTGACTACTACTTTATTAAGGGTTTTTTCTTGGCTGAGACGAGAGGAATGAGAAACAGCTGGAAAACATTGACACTAATTGGGAATTGAGAGCAATGAGTGTTTCAATGAATGGAAAGGCGTCAGTGGCGGAGTTTATTCCCAGCCTAACATCGGTTTAAACAAGCCAGCATTCATACAGGCACAATGCAAAATTCAGCTGCAAATGTAGACACTTGTCAACTAATGATCTTCAGAATTTCCCCCTTCAACTAATTATGGTTATTAGATGAAGCCTTTTATCTCATTGGAAATGAATGTTTTTGCAGTTACCCTTGAAGTAAAATGATTGCATCCAGTCAGAATCCTCTTTTGTTTTCCAATCTGGGCGCATTACTTGAATCTGACTAACCCCATGGTGGATTAGTCTAATCAACTTCTTCCTACACCTGGAGGTCGAAAAATGGACCGCGTTGACAGCGACGCAATGTACAACCTCTGGATAATGGAAGGAGAAGACGTACTCAATATTGCCCTAATCCTGATGGCCACCTTTGTGTGTGACTGCATCAAGCTCTGCGTAGATCCTTGATACGCAAACACCAAGGGAGGAATTTTCCCATCCCACCCGGCACGGGAATCGTAGTTGGCAGGGGCAGACCATACAAAAATCCGTTGACCTTGGGCAGGATTTTCCAGTCTTGGGGCGAGTGCGGCCGGAAAATCCCGCCCCAAATGTTTTACAAAAAATTTATGCTGAGGAACACCTCTGGCCACAAGCCCATGAGGCAGTAGTCTGCACGAAACGTGTAGATCTTCAACTATAGAGAGTTGTCCCTGAATGAATGTTGCAGACTGGCACATTCCAAAGTCTCAGACGATTTGCTGAAGGATGCACTAACGCTTGGGTCAGAGGCACAATAGGGGAAGATCACTGTCTAAGACCTTTCAGCCATTGTGAACCGAGGAGTGGAATTGTATAGAACTCCCTTGGGCCATATGGTTCACATTGAATGTACACAGTGAATATTACATGCAGCACAATTATATAGAAGCACCTGAGAGTGCAACTTGATCTATGTAGATATGTTCAATATCTTTGCATCTTGACCATTTTGAAATGTCGGTAGAGTTTATTTATTAGTCACAAGTAGGCTTATATTAACACTACAAGAAGTTACTGTGAAAATCCCCTAGTACCTCACCTGAAAATCCCCTGAAGTACCTCCGTGTGCGACATTATCTATGGAGAAAACCTAAATATACTTGCGCTTTGCATGGTGGCCATTTATAAATGTTTATAATATTCTTTCAGATATTTTGCAACTAATGTATATTTTTGCAAAAAAGAAATCACCTTCGAACCTCAAACGGAAGGTTGTAGAATCAAACCCAAGAGTTTGACCAAATTTCTGACACTAAAAGATTCTTTTAAAGTTTTTTTGTTAGTGTCACAAGTAGGTTTACATTATCACTGCAATGAAGTTACTGTGAAAGTCCCCGAGTCACACTCCAGTGCCTGTTCGGCTACACTAAGGGAGAATTTATCATGGTCAATGCACCTAATCAACATGTCTTTCAGACAGTGGGAGGAAACCAGAGCACCTGGAGGAAACCCGCGCAGATACGGGGAGAACATGCTGACTCCATACAGACAGTGACTCAAGCTGGCAAATGAACCTGGGTCCCTGCCGCTGTGAAGCAGCAGTGCTAACCACTGTCGACTGGTTTGCTTTGGCTCTAACGCACTCTGGTCAAAAAATCACACATACACACTGTCAACAAATTTCATCCAGCAAAATGAAAGCACGGAAAATTGTGTTAATTGACAACAAAAAGGGATTACGGGAGACAAGAAAATCAAATTCATTCTTATAATTCAACCACTGTACACCTTGACAATTCAGAACATAACAGTAGCTTCTAATAATGATTAGACTTTTACCTTTGTCAGTCCAATTTGATATCAACAATTTAACTTGCCGATTCAATTTACAGACATCTTACCCATGTATGTGGAATAGGGAAATGGTAATAGTTAAGGAGCTGGGATTTAGAGTGATAGCTGCTTAGTTTGATGTTGGGTGATCTTTGTGGATTACAACATGGAAACAGGCCCTTCGGCCCAACTTGTCCATGCTGCCCAGCTTTTTACCACTAAGCTAGTCCCAGTTGCCCACGTTTGGCCCACATCCCTCTATACCCATCTTACCCATCTAGCTGTTTGTGAGGTGTGAGGTCATTTGAGTTTGAGCAAAAAAATTGATTTGTGGTTTATAGATTTCATTGCTACTTAATGGAAAAATCATGCTGGCCTTAAAGTAGAATAGTCAAACATATATTTTTATACAAGCAATGACATATTTTTCCCATTGGTACATTCAGCTGAATTCCGAATGAATACACTGCAATAATACAACTAACTCTTTGATACTTGTTGTTGATTCAAGCCTTCACATAAGATCCTTGCTTTCCTTGTTAATGAAAATGTACTAAGCAGCAGTCACAGAAGTTGGCTGCGTTTTCATAGTTAAAGTGATCCTATAATATTACTCAGACAGTCATATTGAGAACATGACACTTAAGTTACAAGCCAGGATATCTGTATGAAACAGCATTTATTTTTTATTTTATTTATTTTTTATTAGTGTCACAAGTAGTCTAACATTAACACTGCAATGAAGTTACTGTGAAAATCCCCTAGTCGCCACACTCCAGCACCTGTTCGGGTAGACTGAGGGAGAATTTAGCATGGCCAATGCACCTAACCAGCACGTCTTTTGGACTGTGGGAGGAAACCGGAGCACCCAGAGGAAACCCACGCAGACACGGGGAGAACGTGCAGATTCCGCACAGACAGTGACCCAAGCCAGGAATCGAACCTGGGTCCCTGGCGCTGTGAGGCAGCAGTGCTAACCACTGTGCCACTGTGCCAAAATTCTGCCACATAATCACTAACAAGTTTACATAATGGCTCCGATTTTGCCGTGGTAACGGTGGCAAGGTTGTGAAAATGTTTGCCATCATTACGCTGCAGAAACTGACAGCAACTTCACTGGTGCGCAGGAGAGTGTCGAAATCTTGAATTGATGTAAATGATTCTGCAATCCTGGGCTGCACCACAGGCTGCGCTGTTTAACTCCCCATCGGTGGAAATATTTCAGAAAAGATGCCACCGGTGTGAATTTGAGCTGCTTCTTCCAAACCTTCTTCCGAAAATATTTGGGGCCTGGCTTGATGAAGAGTGAAGACCCTCATTTGTGAATGTTCAGTGAAGCGACATGATGGCACAGTGGTTAGCCACTGCTGCCTCACAGTGCCGAGGACCCCGGTTCAAATCCCCCCTCGGGTGACTGTCTGTCTGGAGTCTGCACGTTCTCCCTGTGTCTGCACCAGTTTCCTCCGGGTGCTCTGGTTTCCTCCCACCATACAAAGATGTGTAGGTTAGGTGGATTGGCCATGCTAAATCGCCTCTTAGTGTCAGGGCGATATGGGGATAGGGCCTGGGTGGGACTGTTGTCGGTGCTGTGGAAGGCGAATTTCTACATGTAATGACACTTTCAAAATGTCTGAGAGACAAAGATTTTGGTTTATTAAATTCTCTTCATATTTATCTGACCTTTAAACCTGCGTTCAAAATTGTGATCTTTCAATATTTATAGGACATTTTTAATTCCTGTTTACGTGCATGTGATTTTGCAAAGAGTGACTTCCTCAGTTTCTTTTGTGGGTTCTGCAGCAGTTTTAGGAGGAAGCTTGTGAAGGAGAATTTTGCCTTTTCAACCTGTTTTTACAGATTCCAAGCACCTGGCTGCTTTTCACTGCATTTCTGACCAGATTGGACTTTACTGCAGAGATCCATTGGGCCCCACATCATGAAGACATTCTCTGCACTTTCCAATCAAGTTTTCATCTGAACCATGGCATTAGCTAAATGGGTTGTTTTGGTGGAATTCTATAAGCCCGTAAGACATAGGAGCAGAAGCAGGCCATTCGGCCCATTGAGTCTGCTCTGCCTTTCAATGAGATCATGACTGATCTGATAATCCTCAACTCCAGCCTTATCCCCTTGATTCCTGTACTGATTAGAAATCTATCAATATCAGCCTTGAAGAAACTTAATGACCACTGTGGTACTGAATCCGCAGATCCACTTCCTGCTGAGAGAAGAAATTCCTCCTCATCTCTATCTTTAATGGAGATTATACCCTCTGGTCCTAGACTCTCCCACAAGGGGAAACAACCTCGCAGCAGTTACCCTGTCAAGCCCTCTGAGAATCCCATATGTCTCAATAAAGTCACCTCTCATTCTTCTAAACTCCAATAAATGCCAACCTACTCAACCTCTCCTCAGAAGAAAATCCCTCCATACCCTGGATCAACATGGTGGTTAGCACTGCTACCTCATAGCACCAGGGACCCGGGTTCAATTCCAGCCTTCAGCGACTGTGCGGAGTTGCACGTTCTCCCCGTGTCTGCATAGTTTTCCTTCGGGTGCTCCAGTTTCTTTCTACAGTTCAAAGATGTGCAGGTTAGGTTGACTGACCATGTTAAATTGCCTGTTAGTGTCGGGGAGATTAGCAGGGTAAATACTTGGAGTAAACAGAAAAATGCTGGAAAATCTCAGCAGGTCTGACAGCATCTGCGGAAACAGATTTTCCAGCATTTTGTTGTTTTTATTTCAGATTCTAGCATCCGCAGTATTTTGCATTTATCGAAATGCTTGGGGTTATGGGTCACGGGGGATAAGGCCTGGGTGGGATTGTTGTCAGTGCAGGCTCCATGGGCCAAATGGCCTCCTTCTGCACTGTAGGGATTCTATGATTTTTCCAGCTAAATTGAAATCAATTTTTAACCTTAAGTGGGCATGTCTCTTTAAATTTGAACTGCTGGTTTGATTTTATCCACCCTCCATTCAGGTAGTTGGCAGCACTAAACCAAAGCTGTGCTCGAATCTCATGGCTCAAATTCAAATAAGTTGAAAGTTGTCAGCATTTACCTCAGTCTGCTCCTGGCTAGCTTTGGAGTAGCAGCTAACTATAGTGAACCGGACTTCACCAGGCCCACAAAACCAATCCTCATGATGTAAGTAAAGTCAAACTGGTCCACCTACTTGGGTTGCAACCCAAGAAGTTCCTGACCAAGAATGTTTGGAGTTAATAAGTACTAAGACTTCCTAGAAAAAAAAGAAAAATTTGAAACTTCTCCAGAAGTGCTGCGCTGAAATGTTATCCAAGTAAAAATATGTATGAGCACTATATTAGAGACTGTTCTCCCATCTGGATTGAATATATTACTGGAGATTTCATCACATGACTTGTCCCCATGCTCCAGCCATTAGTCAGCCAACACAGCCATGCTTATGACATACTTCCTTCCTACACCAATTAGAAAGCAAGAAGTCTCATTACCCAATTGGATGATGCTTGACTCTCAGCCGAACAGCCTTTTTCATCCCCCCACCATTTGCAATATTTCTATATTTCACTATTCAAGGCCCCAAACACTCCTTTCAGGTTAAGCAATGTTTCCCTTGCACCTCCTGCAACTCGGTTTACTGTAAGAACTGCTCTCAATGCAATCTCCTCTCTATCAGTGAGACTAAACGTGGATTGGGTGACCGCTTTGTGGAACATCGTCACTCAGTCCGCAAGTATGACCCCAACCTCCCTGTTGCTTGCCATTGCAACTCATCACCTCGCTCTCCATCGAACCATAAAATGATACGATCCCTACGGTGCACAATCCCATTGAGTCGACACTGAGTCTCTGGAAAAGTATCTCATGCAGTACCAACAGCCCTCCCACCCCCACCCTATCCCCGTAATCCCACGCGTTTAGCATGGTCAATCCACCTAACCTCCACATCTTTGGACTGTGGGAGGAAACCGGAGCACCCGGAGGAAACCCACGCAGACACGGGGAAAATGTGCAAACTCCACACAGACAGTCACCCAAGGCTGGAATCGAACCCCGGGTCCTGGAGCTGTGAGGCAGCAGTGCTAACCACTGTGCCACCCTCATGCCCACATGTCCGTCCTTATCTTGCTGCAATGCTCCAGTGAAGCTCGGCACAAGCTGGAGGAGCAGCACCTCATCTTCTGATTAGACACGTTACAGCCCTCAGGACTAAATATTGAGTTCAACAACTTTAGACTTTCTCCTGCATCTTAACCCCCTTTTTTATATTTTCCATGCATTTTTGTCTAATGCAAAAACACTCATCCCCCCTCCCTCGCCCCCACACCTGGTCATCTATCTATTGTTCTCAAGTTTGCTCCACTTTTGCTGCAATCTCTTCCAGCGACAATATATTAACTAACAGATTTTTCCTCTCAGTTCTAATGAAGAGGCAAACAGACTTGAAACATTAACACTGTTTCTCTCTCTGCAGATGCTGCCAGACCCACTGAGTTTTTCCAGCATTCTCTGTATGTTTCCAATATTTATATCTCTGGTAAAGAGAAACATTCTAAGAAAATAAAGAGAAACTATCTTTTTCAGTCTCCGTATGGTTTTTCTCACAGCAATTCCCAGCGAGTCCAGACTAATCCTGGAGGGTTGGCAACCTCATTTTCCCAGCACAGAATTGCACTCAGCAGACCCCAGGGACCCGGAGACATCAGCGAGTCTGGAAGATCTGGCCAGCAGCCAATGGCGAGTCATCTCTGCCGTCAGAAATCACGCCGTGTAGGGCCGGAAAATCCCGCCCAGGGAATCGGAGGAGGAACATGGTCCGGGGATAAACGCACCCGGATCGGACCAAGAATCTGAAGCATTGTGTGCTGATCCTCACACTTCACCTGCCAAAAGACAACATGCTTTGAAAGTTATCTTTTCCCAGCATGTAAGGACATTCAAAAGTTTCAAGCACTAAACTAAAATAGTAACGCTGCAAGCTAGCTTGTCCCGGTTTGAAACCCAAAATGATGGTGTTGAATGCTTCTGCTCTTCAATTCAAGGTTGAATGGTAATGTAATTTCTAAGTAAAAGGCTTATACATGTGCAAAAAGAACCTCGGGGAACCTGATCTATTATAAGCAGCTGGTGGACTTACTTATGTAACACAGTTTTCAATGTCAATTTATCATTGCAATGCTCATGGCAATTGCATTTCTCACTACGGTTTAAGGCACAGGTTGTTTTACAATATCTCAGATGCTATTTCTAAGAATAAAGACTTTTCTTTTCTCCTCAGAGAAACTGATTCACTTTGACTCCCATTAGAATTGTTCTATTTTGTTCCTGGAGGCTGCACCTGGATCTCATGTGGAAACTATTACAATCAAAAGTGACATTAAAAGCCTCACATACACTCAAATCTGACACTGCTCCCAGTTCTTTCATTAGCTTCTCTTGTCATGACAATATGCAGACTCCAAAATTGGCTTCCCTCTTACTTCAGTGGCGGTTTTTGCTTCAATTTACTTTTTTAAAAAAAGGTTCACGGGTGAGTGGAGCTCACACAACCATAGACATTTCAACCCAGGGGGTGAAATTAAGCCCACTGTCCCATTGCCAGTAAGGCCATTTACTCAAATGTTATGTTCACACTCATTTCACATGGATTTAAAATACATTTTCTTTGCCGAACGCATCCTTCATAAATCTTGAGATTGACTTGGTTTCAGTGAATGCTTGTGACTGAGCCAGGTGCGAATTCAGAAGAATGAGGGGAAATCTTATAGAAACATATGAGATTATGAAGGGAACAGGTAAGATAGAAGCAGGGAGGTTGTTTCCACTGGCAGGTGAAACTAGAACTAGGGGGCACTGCCTCAAAATAAGGGGGATCAGATTTAGGACTGAGTTGAGGAGTAACTTCTTCACCCAACGGGGTGTGAATCTGTGGAATTCCCTGCCCAGTGAAGCAGTTGAGGCTACCTCATTGAATGTTTTTAAAGCAAAGATAGATACGATTTTTGAACAGTAAAGGAATTAAGGGTTATGGTGAGCGGGCGGGTAAGTGGAGCGGAGTCCACAAAAAGATCAGCCATGATCTCATTGAATGGCGGAGCAGGCTTGAGGGGCCATTTGGCCTACTCCTGCTCCTAGTTCTTATGTTCTTATTTTTTATGAACCATGGAAGAAATACAGAAATTTTGCATGAATGTCATGCTCAGCCAAGGTGTTACAATCCAGGCTTATTCCGATGCACAGCAATATGAAACAATTTCCAAGGTCAGACCTAACACCTGCCAGGATCCATAATTTATGATCATGGGTTAAAATGAGTCAGTTTACCACAAGGTTAACAATTGCTCAGGCCAGATGAGGAAAGATGTTTGTGCGATGCGCGTCACACATCACTGATAACTCCAACAGGTGGCAGTGACCAAATGGGGCCTAACTAACATTTTGTATTTATTTATCATTCTCTCACTATTGTACCCATGTCTGCAAACTAATATTAGCCTATGAAAACAAGTTTTCACTCTGAAGAAAATTTCTTGACAGAAAACTTTTGAAATCAACAACCTATCACCGTCCTGTACTCTCATACCCTGCAATCACCACATTTCACAGCAAACCCCTCCCCATGGGGCCCCAAAGAGGGCCCACCCCGCCACTGGCCCCTGGTACTGCCCCCGGGGCAGGTTGGCCCTTCCAGGTCAGCACGATGCCAATCTGGCAGTGCCAACCTGTGCCAGGGTTTAGTGCCGGGGGCATGTCCCTCTTCACCCCTTTCACCCCCCCTCCCCCCCATGGGGGCTATACTTACCTTTGCACCCCCCACCCCCCAACCCCCCCCCACTCCACCCCCCCCCCCCCCCCCCCCCCCGCCCCACTCCCCCACCCCACCCCGACTGAATCTGATTTTTAAAAACCTGTTGTAAACGTGACGTCACATCGGTGAGGTTTGAATATTCCGGAAGGGGGATTATATGACGGGGGTCTTGATAATAATATTAAGATGTATTTAAATCTATTAAAATGAGGTTCCCGCCCTTTGTGGGTGTGAACCTCGTGACGTTACCGGTGAGGGGGTGCGGAAAATCGGGAAAAGGCAATCTGTCCGGAAAGAATGGCATTTCCCCGATTCTCTCCAGATTTCCCGCCCAAGTTACCATTCTGTCTGACAGCAAACATGGGCTGAAAATCCCCTGCCCCATATTTAAATCTCTGTAATGGTTCTGTGCCGAGATTGATTTCTCGATTGATTTATCTGGGATTGGTTTCACAACAGCACAATAACGTCCTCGTAAGAGCTGACAGAGAAATTCCAGTACTTGACATTCAGCCAGAGTGTTGGAGATTCAGCAGGCCTCCCAGTATGGAGGTGGGACAATGGATTTGAACAAGTGATTACAGTGAATTTTTACATTGCCAAAAATGCTCATCAGAGTGGGCCGCAAGGTTTGGAAAATTTCCAGCTTATAACACCGCAGAGTGAACGTAAACACGCAAATGTTGGTGATAATATTTTGAACATTGACAGCCACTTCCGAGATTAACAGAATCAGGGCAAGCAGTTTGCAGCCAATCTCTTCCCAGTAGGTGGGTTGGCCATTTAAAAATTCCAATAAGCCTCTCGTTGATCAAGCCTTTTGAACAAGATTTACAGTGGGTTTCCCAGCCATCGGGAGACATGGAGAGCTTGAGAGAGAAGATGGGTGCATTTACACCACTGCTTGTGGGCCAGAAGGAGCATAAGTTCTTCCCCTTACCCAACAACCAATATCCAACCCTCCCATAAAGTGAGGGAACGGACATCCCTTGCCACCTCTCGCACCACCCCCCTCCCCATCCCACCGACACCCAGGGAGCTGATTGTAAACCCCTCCCTGCTAGGAGTCAGAGATCAGCCCTCTCCCCCCTCCACCAGGTTCTGAGATCCTTCTCACCTGCTCCTGTGGAATTCTCCAGGTTCAACTGAGAGACAAGTCTGTCCAACAGGCTGACCTGTGGGTGGGGAACTTATCAGGAACAAAAGATGCTGCTGCTGTGGAAAACATCGCAACCTGAGCTTCTTATCTGAGACCCCAGTCCACAATCCACCCAAGCCCACCTACAGAACCGGTCCATATTAATGTTCAGGCTCATCATGCTGAAGGAAATATTATTGCAGCAATGCATCACTCCAATGGCAGAAGTAGATCCATCAAAGCATTCATCCAACAAAACTAAAACACTAAAAATAGACATTATATTTAAATACTTTAAATTTAATCTTTCTTTTGTCGGACAGAACATGAGTATTGCTGAATAAAAGGGACATGCTGTTGAATCTTTTCATCTTGCACTTTTCAGGACTGTTTTCAAGAATGCCAACTATAAAAGGAACAACAATTTATACTGCATGAGAAGAGAGTGCCGTTTGGTTTGCTAGTGGATGCTGCTTGATAGGAGCATTGCCATGGATAAGGCACCAGGGAGCTAGTGGCTTGTGCTACCAAATAAACCTGTTGGACTTTAACCTGGTGTTGTGAGACTTCTTACTTTGCTTACCCCAGTCCAACGCCGGCATCTCCACATTAAGGCACCAGGGAACAGGGAACTGCCAAGCCTTTGTTCAAATTCAAACAGGCAGGTCGACTCTGATTGGTCAAGGCATTGCCATGGGGAATGAACCAGAGAATGGCTGATACCTTAGCGTTTGTTCAATTGAAAAAGGGGTAAAGTGTGCACATGTTTCTCCTATCTGCAAAGGACAAGGCCTTGTGTGTGAATATATGTGGCTTCTAGCATATGTAAGAGAACCAGATTGTGAGTCCGACTGAATTGGTTGTCAGTGTAATTCTTAGCACAATCAGGATTGTTTGGCAGCTGTTGTCCAATCGCAGAATCACATTTAATGTTGGACACTGTTTTAAGTTTTGCAAGTGCAGGTTGGCTGGGTACGGTCAGTACTTTGTTGTGAACAATTGAAGGAACATGCTATTTGATATGATCCACTGATAAATGGGATGTACAACCGATATACACACAAGCACTGAAAGGCCACCACTATCGGTTCTGAAAAGTGCACAGTCTACCTCAGATTACCCTGGAAGGGCAAGTTGTCTCAAGAATTGGAGCAACAGCTAAAGGCGGTCATTTCACACCGTTACTACAGAGTGGCGATACAAATGGTATTCTCCACAAACAGGATGCTGTTGTAAAGCCGAAAAGATTCTGCCCACCACACAAATGAGCAATCTGGTATATGAATTTCAGTGCCGGTATACATGGTGTATAGACTATGCTCCAATGACTGATATCAAACAGTACATCCCTTCAACACTTGCCAAATAATCCAAACACTGATAGCTAATTTAAGATTATCAGTCAGGCACACAGAGTGGCTCGCTTATGCACGCTGGAAGCTAAATATATTCACACAGGGCCCTGTCCTTTGCAAACAGAAGGAGTATGTCCACACATTGTGCATTTTCCAACTAAACAGAAGATTGCGAGATAGCCATTCTTTGGTTCATTCCCCAAAGCAATGCCTTGACTAATCAGAATCGACCTGTCTGTTTTGAATTCGAACAAAAGCTTGGCAGTTAACTGTTCCCTGCTGCATTCACCATGGCAATGCCTCCACCAATCGGAGTCCAGCTGCCAACCAATCAATACTCTCGTCTCCTGCAGTATAAATTATTCTTCTCTTTACAATTTGTTCTTGTGAACACATCATGGTGAGTGCAAGACAAAAAGCTTTGACAGTATGTCTCTTTTTTCAGAGATACTTTTGGAATCTCTTGCACCCAACAGACTTATCATGTTTTTTTTCTGTCCTTATTTTGTCAAATAAAAATGCTGTTATTTTTAGTCCCAGTACTAATCCGTCATTGTTTTTTTCTAACCTGCCCTGATAAATAATGAAGCTTCAAATCTTCCATTCACTTTTTTCCCCATTCTTCACTTTGGAGGCTGCTCAGATTTATTGGGAATTTAAAGGCAAAAGTTTTCAGTGAACTGAAAGCTCAGACTTTGAAGATTGACTTCACCACATCAGAAATGCAAGGCAAGTCAATCTTTGGCATGTTTTTACAGGCTGTGCCCACAAGTAGAATCATTGGCAGCTCCTGAGCCTAATGGCGCCTGGATGAGTAAATATGCTCACTGTACTTGGCACTGGAAGACTTCACCTTGACTCTGAAGTACCCATCTCCAAATACATCTTTTATAGACTCGCATAATATTCAATACCCATGTGTATATCACCCCTGTGTCAAATGACTTTGGTGCGCTAAATATAGGATGAAAGATAGTTGGCAGCAACATTACATTCATTCAGAATATATTGCCAATTGCCAGAGTAATACCCAGTTGAATGTGAGTATTAACACAAGCATAACATTGAATTATTGTTGTAATTTAATAAGCATTCATAAAAACTCCAGAACTGAGACCAAGGGTGGAATTTTCCCACCCCGCCCACCACAGGGATCATAGCGGGCGGGACAGGAGCTTGCAAAGGTCCACTGACCTTGGGGGGCGGGGTTCCCCGGACTTGGGGCGAGTGCAGCCGGAAAACCCCACCCCCAAGGCCTTCAATCCAATGGATCGCTCCTTTCATAGTCTCCACATGATGACTTCAACCGAGGTGTCCTCCCATTGCATGGTTCTCCGAATGGATTTGGCAAATTTAGTAACTTTACTCGAACTCTCAATTCCATTTCTTGACAGGTATCACAGCACAACGGAAAATACTGCGGATGCTGGAATTCTGACATTAAAACAGAAAATGCTGGAAGTACTCAGCAGGTCTAAACTTGATCGGTGGGGCGGCAGGTTAATGTGTCTGCACATTCTCCTCGTGTCTATGTGGGTTTCCTCGGGCTACTCCGGTTTCCTCCCACCATCTAAAGGTGTGCGGGTTAGGTTGATTGGCCATTCTAAATTGACCCTAGTGTCAGGGGGATTAGCAAATACGTGGGGTTACGGGGATAATGCCTGGGTGGGATTGTTGTCGGTGCAGGCTCAATGGACCGAATGGTCTCCTTCTGCTCTGTAGGGATTCTATGATTCCATTAAAATGTATTTAGTGGGCAGGAACCTCTTTACATCATCGGTGAGGGGATGGGGAAAATTGGGAAAATACAATTCTCACCATATTTTGCAACGTTTGTAACTGTGACCTTCAAATTTGTGCTCGCTTTCCAAGATAAATAAGCAGCTTACCTCAGCTTTAACTGCATCTTTTCATTGCGCTAAAGAACGATGCCATTTGTTTTCAGTTTCTTTCTGTTCTCCCCAGTCTATTTCTGGATGGAGTTTTTTCAAAGTAGGACACAAATGTGTTCACAGATCAACCAGAAATTTAATTCAATGCCTGGGGTTGAAAGTAGGAGGCTTGCCTTCTATCTGAATCAGTGCAGTGAGTGATTGCCTGCGTTCACTCCAGAGTGCCCATTAATCTATAACTATCCCGATCCTACACTCCCATTCCTGCAGCCTCCCATCCACTGACTCTGTCTACACTTCCTGCTGCCTCAAAAAAACAGCCAGCATAATCATGGACCCCAAGCCCCCCGGACGTACTCTCTTCCACCTTCTTCCATCAGGAAAAAGATATAGAAGTCTGAGGACATCTACCAACTTACTCAAGAACAGCTTCTTCCCTGCTACCTTCAGCCTTTTGAATGGACCTACCTCGCATTAAGGTGATCTTTCTCTACGCCCTAGCTATGACTGTAACAATACATTCTGCACTCTCTCCTTTCCTTCCCTATGAACGGTATGCTTTGTCTGTATAGCGCGCAAGAAATAATACTTTTCACTGTATACTAATACACGTGACAATAATAAATCAAATCAAACCATCACCCCAGCAGCTTTCAGGTGAGCAGAACATAGAATTATAGAATCCCTACTGTGCAGCAGGAGGCCATTCAGTCCATCGAGCCAATAACACTCCCACCCAGACCCTATCCCTGTAACCCCATGTATTTACCCTATAATCCCCTGACACTAAGGGGCAATTTAGCATGGCCAATCCACCTAGCCCGCATGTCTTTGGACTTTGGACACATTTGATTCTTCCCCCATGCTGTAAGCTCCACGTGATGTTGACACGACAGGAACACAACTGGGGATTGTGGGGTGAGAGCAGCAAAATCAATTGTATTAATCGATCTTCAGAAGGCTTATCAAACCCTTTCCTTCCAACAAAACGATCTGTGAGCACGGGAGGATGGCACAATATTAGTTAAGCTTTTAAACATATCCATATTTTCAACACCGTCTGAGATACAGGAGAGGTCGGCTGTAATGACTTCAACGAGGTACATGAGTTGGATCTGCTGGAATATGAGCTCCCTCAGAGATGCCCGTTAAGGCTGCCCAATCAGGGAGCTGTACAGAGACATATAATGTGGAGTGTCCGGGTCACCGGCACTTGGGGTGAACACTCTGTACCAGGAAGCACCTGCCTGAGTATTGCAAACTATTGTAAATAAGTAAGTCTTGGTGAAGGGACAGCGGCCTCTCAGAAGTCCTTTCATAGACAGGCTTGGTTAACCACAAGGCAATCTGAGGTATTAGAAACAGAAAGAAAATACGGACAAAGTCAAGGTCAATTGGCCCATCAGGAGGCAATTTTTTTTTGTGGCTCTTTGTGACCGCATCATAAGATTATTCAAATATTTTAATGTTACTTACGTATTGCTGCTTGAAGGTGGAGAGGAAATTTGAGTGATATTGTTGTAATGTTAGTTTTTGTTTTACATGCAGGGCATTAACCTTTAGCAGCTAAAATTCAGTCTTATATATGGGTCACCATATGTGCAATCTATATCGTGATTATGGTGAATGATTTATTGCGTGACATCGTGCAATAAATTACATGATTTTCACCTTTCAAACAAGACTTCTCTTGCAGTAATTATATACATAGCTTTGGTGTGAGGACACCAGAGGTACTGTGTGCAGTTTGGGGGCAGGATTTGGATGGGTTCTGACCTCGGGAGGTCAAATGGGGATCCTGACCCTGCACTGTGTCGGGAGCTATCACCTGACAGTAATTTTTCCTTGACTGGCCAGTTAGTGGCCAGAGGCTGGGTTCATGCTCTTGAGGCTTGAGGGTCAATGGGAAGCCCAGTATCACTGAAGGAGCTGCAGCCTGCTGGTCCAGGTGAGGGAGGGACAGAGAGCCTCCGGCCTGAGACACCCTCTGCGAAACATTTTACATAAAAATAAATGGCCACAGCTGCAAGGCTGAGAGGAGAGGAATCTGTCTTCTGCCAGGAAGTCTCATCCAAAAAGTTGACCTGTTTCCAATACATGAGGGGATGAGGTCCAACTCACAAATAATTGGCCTTAATTATCCTTTTTATTAATCTTAATTGGTTATCTTCCACTTGGAGGATAATGGTCCAGGAGCAGGATGGCAAACTAGCAAGCCAGCTGGTGTTACTAAATTATAAACCCTCCCACCTCCAGTCTCACCCTGGTCTGACAGCATCCGTGGAGAGAGAGCCAACGTTTTGAGTCTGGATGAAGAAGGGTCATCCAAGGTCGAAACATTGGCTCAATTCTCTCTCCACAGATGCTGTCAGACCTGCTGAGATTTTCCAGCATTTGCGGTTTTTGTTTCAGATTTCAGCATCCGCAGTATGCGGATTTTGTTTTTATCCATTCTCACCCTTGTAGGCGGCTGAATATTAGGCCCTTGGTCTCCTTGCCCAAGGAAGGAGATACTTGCCTGTGGTGAACCATAGATGGTTACCACTATGGGCACTGAACCATAGATGGTTATCACTATGGGTACTTGTACATATGTTACTCTGCTTGCTGTTGGGGTTAGGGTTGGGGTGTTCTACCTGTTGGTATTGTTCTATGGTACACTCCGGTTGGCTCCGCCTTCCTATAGGGGTATAAAGGTCACTGCGCTTCCTAGTGACCCTTTAGTCTAGGATTGTATGGTTAAACAGTATGCTCTATTCTTGTTGCTAATAAAAGCCTTTATTTCCCGAGTACGATCGAGCATCTCGAGTGAATTAATCGCGCATCATTGCCTTAGGTGTATATCTCCTTCACCAGATTGAGTCAGGAGAGGACTGTCCTATAAGGTGAGAATGGAGCTTTATTCACCCGAGTTTAAAAGAGTGGGAGGTAATGTCATTGAAATGTTTCAGAATTTAAGTGGGTTTCATAGGAGAGATAACGAGAGACTGTTTTCCTTGGCTGAGTCTTGTCACACCCAGCAAAGGCATGTCTGATTCATAACTTTTAAAATATGTCTTTTACTCAGTGTGGAATCTTTTGAAACTGGTTTTTCTTTCAAAAATGGGCAACCTTTGCTGCCAAAGGTCATTTGTGAATGTAAAAACTGTCATACTGTCTCACCAGAACAAAAGGATACATTCCAGACTAAAAGGCGTCAACCTATCCTGAGACCATCCAAAAGACAGTCCTGAACTGAATGGTCTTTTTGAAACAAAGATGGTGGTTGTCACAACTGAACGCACCCCCAAATGAATGTCTTCAAACATTAATCCAGGCTTTTAATGATCAACCTGAGACTAACCCCGCATTTGGAAGAGGGAAGGGTGTGAAGCCATGTAATAACTTCCCTTGTTAATCTCCAAGTGCTGTCTGCAGAAAATACAGCAACAGCAAAAAAGGCAGTAACATCAATGCCTTAAGAGCCAAGGGGCTGTAATGTTGCAAGGTCTCCAAGCCTGTTCCTTTTCAGGTCCACAATGCAGCAAACGGACATCCTGGCAATGAGACTGAACTTTAAGGGGAGGCGATAGCTAGTGGTATTATCACTAGACTATTAATCCAGAAACTCAGCTGATGTTCTGGGGATCTGGGTTCGAATCCCGCCATGGCCAATGGTGGAATTTGAATTCAATTAAAAATATATCTGGAATTAAGAATCTACTGATGACCATGAAACCATTGTCCGAAAAACCCATCTGGTTCACTAATGTCCTTTGGGGAAGGAAATCTGCCGTCCTTACCTGGTCTGGCCTACATGTGACTCCAGAGCCACAGCAATGTGGTTGACTCTCAACTGCCCTCAGGCAATTAGGGATGGGCAATAAATGCTGGCCAGCCAGAGATGCCCATGTCCCACAAATGAATAAAAAAAACTAACTTTGTGATCCGCAAATGACCCATGCCTTCAAGAGAATTCTGAAATAACTTCAATATATGACTTTGGCCGTTGAATTTACCTGAACTGCACTTCAGGCATGAAGACATCTTTTTCATTAGGCCTGAAATGTATGCTTTTCAGATGAGAACAATCATGTGAATTATATTTTGTTGATAACTGCATTAGTCTCTTTAATCATACTTTCCTTCCAGCCGCCGGCCAATGGTGGGTTGGCTCCACTGTTATAAAACACACCACAAAGGGGTGGGGGTGGGGGGGGGAGGGGGTGGGGAGGGGGGGTGGGGGGGGGAGGATGGGGGGGAGGGGAGGGGGGGTGGGGAGGGGGGGTGGGGGGGAGGATGGGGGGGAGGGTGGGTGGTGGGGGGGGTGGGGGGGAGGATGGGGGGGAGGGGGGGTGGTGGGGGGGAGGATGGGGGGAGGGGGGTGGTGGGGGGGGGGGCGGGAGTGGTCAGGGGTGGAAAATCCCACCCCGCAATGTTAGATTTCAAGGCGAACACGTGAATAAATGATCCTTTTTATTTAAACCCATGAAAAACTTGCTGTTGGTGATCCACGTTGTCTGCGCACTCAAGGGGTTAAGAAACATACACATCTTCCTTTCAAAGGCTGACTGGTTATGTGTAGTAGGGAAGGAAATAGGGATTGCAGTCAGTTCTTTCTAACCCTGTCCTTAACAGTCTAGAACTAGGGATCAGGATAAGGGCTTGGCTATTTGTGACTGGGATGAGGTGCGGCCAGAACTTTGCAGCTCCCCAGTGGCCGAGTTTCCGGTGGCGGAGGTAGCCGTGGGATCTTCCAGCCCTGCCAAAGTCGAAGGCCATTAGCATTTCCCACCACCAGTGCCACCAGGGAATTCACCATTGTGGGAGGGGGAAAGATCACCTTCAGCGGGACCGCAAGATCCCTGCAGTGGGAAGGGCCAGAAAATCCCACCCTGTGAATCTTTGGAATTCTAAACCCCCAATGGATTGGGAATGTGTAGTCAATGAGTATATTTAAAGCTGAGAGCTATAGACTTATTGGCACTAAAGGATCAAGGGATGTGAGGTAAGTGGATGCAGAAGTTCAGCTTTAGTTTCATTGAATGTTGGAGCAGGCTTGAGAGGCCGTGGCCTACTCCTGCTCTTATGCTGTTCTTTTGTTCATTTTGTTGGCAACAAATGTAGGCACACAAAGTACACCTTAAGTTCTGAGATTGAATGGAGCAGAGACACCTTGATGAACATATATAGGAAATGATAGTCAGTGGCTGGGATTTACTCTGAGGAATAAATCCCAGAGGAATACCTCACCTCATAATCTGTTAAAAGTGTGTGGGAAGGTGTGAACTGTTCTTCAGTAACATTTAGTGGGCAACTAACAGAAATACCTGACACTCACTTTAAAATCAACACTTTATTTATTTAACCAACAGGGAACTTGAACTAAACAAGTAACATACCGAATAAAATAAGATTCTACCGGAATGCTGTTCAAATAAATACAATATTCATTCATTAACAAAAAAAAACAATAGAATTCAGTCACTCTCAAAAATACAACCAGGTTTGTGGCTTTCGGAATCTTATGGAGTTCCTCTGCTGATTCCTCTGTCTGTAAATTCTTTCTGATTTATTACCTTTCACTAGTTGGATGGTGCATTCCCTTCAGAGATATCTGAGCTGGCAGAATTGAGAGCTGCTCTCTCCCTCTCGAGGCTTGAGAGGTAGCAGTTCTTCTGTGGTTCTCCTGTTCTCCCCCCCCCCGCACTCTCTTTTATACCTGTGATGACCTATCAATTTTCCTGCAATAGGATTGGTCTGATGTTGTGAACACCATCAAATTCAAATTTAATAGGTTCCTGGTAGCTGAGTGCCTGCTTTAAATTGATTGGGCTAAATTCAAAAAAACCACAGGTTGACTTGTTAAGATTACTGCTTGACTTTTTGATACAAATGTTTCAGCTTGGACTCTGTATGTACTTTGCATTTTAAGCCTCCAAGCTCTGAAACAAAACACCGGCTTTTAAAGGGACCACACAATGTTTATTTTCCCCTCTAGCATTTTTACAATTTCTTTTTACATCTTTACCAACATCAGATTCCAACTTCATAAACTCAACTTCACAACACATGTTTCATGAGATCTTCAAGTGAGATACAGTCTGCTCATTCTGGCGGACATAAAAAATCACACCGAAGACAATTTGCCTGGTGTCCTGAGGAACTTTATCCACTCAAGCAACACCATCCAGCAAATGTTGATAAAAATAAAATGTCAACTTTGATCTAATCTTCTAACATATCCATGGAACTTCAGCCCTCGACGAACACTTTTTCCGTAACTGGAAGATATTTAATGTGTAACCCCACCCGCCAGCTCCTGTTTCAGCATTTCATATTGCTCAAGTGCACTTCTGTTTTTATTAGTTATATTTTAATACTTTCCACTATCGTTTCGTTCCAGCTGAGTCCTCACTGTTTATTTTTCTGTTTTGACCTTGAACTTAATTGTGGCGACTGCTTCACGCGCGTCCCTCATACCCAGTAACGTTTCCTGTTGCATTTTGTCAGAATCAGGTTTCCATCCTTGTAGGAACAGCAACATCATCGCTGAGGAAGCAGCCCTGAGATAAGAAGCTGATATTTATTTCATATTGGGATTTTCTTTGTTTTGGATCTGTAAACATTTACAAAATTCCTCGTAAGTAATGGGTTGGGTATCGTACCACAGGAAATCTCATTGTGTCTCATAGGGCACAGTCAGGTTAGCACTGCTGACTCCTGGGACCTGGGTTCAATGCCAGCCTTGGGTTGCTGCCTGTGTGGAGTTTGCACATTCTCCCCGTGTCTGCATGGGTTTCCCTCAGGGTGCTCCGGTTTCCTCCCACATTCCAAAGACGTGCAGGTTAGGTGGATTGGCCATGCTAAATTGCCCCTTAGTGTGAGTTAGGGGGATTAGCAGAATAAATACGTGGGGTTACAGGGATAGGGCCTGGGTGAGAGTCGGTGCAGACTCGATGGGCCGAATGGCCTCCTTCTGCACTGTAGGGATTCTATGATTCCATGAAAACTGTAGTAAGGTGCAGTTTGTTCAGGATGTGTGACAGGATGGTTTCCTCTTCCCAGTCACTCTGTTCTGCTGCACAAAAATGTCACTTTTCCCCTTAGCCTCAGGAATTGGTTTTTTTCTCCTATTTTCTTTCAGTATTCAATTTGGATACTAAGTGAAAAGGTGCCGTAAGGTGGGTCATTATTAACTCACATTTTAAAAAATTGTCCTCCGAGCTCTGTGAATAAATATGGCAACAATGATATATCCCATTCTTACAAAGCCAATGCTCAGAATGGGCCGGTCAAACACAGATCCATTCCCTGGTTGTTCCAAAAACCAAATTCAAATTCCAATTGAACCCAATTCAAGGTCCCCACAAGTGGGACAAGCAAGATCCAAGCTGGCAAGATGAGGCATGGCACCCCATCTTAGGCCTGATCTGACGCTTGATCTTTGCCAAAATGCCCTTGAGAAACTGAGACAGAATATAGGCCGATTCCCCAGCCTGTGCTCAGTTATTGATCTCAGATGGGACTAAAGCAGATGCACCACACGCAACTTCAGCCCGGGGCTGGGAAAGGGAGAGAATTCCGTTCCCAGCCCCGGGAATTCCTGCCGTTGATCATTGAACCATAGAATCCCTACAGTGCAGAAGGAGGCCATTCAGCCCATCAAGTCTGCACCAACTCTCTGATAGTGTTTTACCCTAGCTCTCTCTCCCGACCTATCCCCGTAACCCTACACATTCGCCATGGCTACTCCACCTAACCTACACATCTTGGGAAACTAAGTGGCAGTTTAGCATGGCCAATCCACCTAACCTGCAAATCTTTGGAGTATGGGAGAAAACCGGAGCACCCAGAGGAAACCCACTCAGACACGGAGAGAGCGTGCAAACTCCACATGGACAGTCACCCAAGGCTGGAAACGAACCTGGGTCCCTGGCGCTGTGAGACAGCAGTGCTAACCATTGTGCCACCGTGCTACCCATGGGATCACTATCCCATTGCTCAAGTGATGCATATGTGTGGATCTAGATTCAAGGACTATATTAGAGTGCCATGATCAGATCTGCCTGTGAATACTCGCTGTCCAAAGTTATTTGAGTGAATTACTGGAAAAATATAGATGTAAAAAACCAAAAGTAGAAAACATTACCAGTACATTGCAATGCAACACAATGCAGCAAGGAGAAGCCCTCATCATTACAGTTAAGATAAAGGAATAACTGTATTGGTGGCTTTGCCAAGGGGGAGAAAGAACTGAGTTGAGTTTGTTAATTGGGCAGCATGGTGGCACGGTGGTTAGCACTGCTGCCTCGGGGACCCGGGTTCAATTCTGGCCTTGGGTCACTGTCTGTGTGGAGTTTACACATTCTCCCCGTATCTGCGTGGGTTTCCTCCCGGTGCTCCAGTTTCTTCCCACAGTCCAAAGATGTGCGGGTTAGGTTGATTGGCCATGATAAACTGACCCTCGTGTCAGGGGATTAGCAGGGTAAACATGTGGGGTGACAGGAATAGGGCCTGGGTGGCATTGTGGTCTGTGCAGGCTCGATGGGCCGAATGGCCTTCTTCTGCACTGTAGGGATTCTATGATTCTATGAATTACTTTTGGGTGAGTGGACGTCTCCAAATGACTGAGTCTGAAAGATGGATTTGATGGGGGGATAGTGTCAAAAACTCTCAGGGAGAAAACAGTGGTAACTTCAGATGGCACCTGCTCAGGGGGAGAGAATAGCACGTGAAAGAATAAACCTCCTGATATTATGGTTAGTCTGAACAATCTGATCACGAGAGTTCTGTCTCTTGGCTTTCAGGTTGTGTCTATGTAATAATGCTGCTGACGTTTGGTATATAAAAACAAGAACGCAATAGCTTCCTGGCAGACAACTCACACAAAACCATGCAGAAAAGATATCATAGATTGTTATCCAAAACAACGTTAGAGTTTGTTGCCTGTATAAGGTGTCACACAAATCGCCTTTTCAGAATATTTCCGCAGAGATTTCGACACAGAGAATATCATGGAAAGAAATCTCACTGACCAGTTCATTTTAATGCCAGGCTGTGTGAGATTAAGACTCTTTTACAAAGAAGATCTTAGGAAAATATTTAAAAATAGCCTCAAGGTTTAATGTGGTAATGAATGGAGGAATGCACAACAGCTCTCGTATTAGCATGATGATAATGCTGAAATATTGTCGCTAATTCAATATAAAGCATTAAATCTCCCCAAAAAGTAACTGGATTACTCTTAGCGGGAGTGAATTAAGCCTCATACGGTGGCACTGTCGTTGGCACTGCTGCCTCA
Source organism: Mustelus asterias (assembly GCF_964213995.1). Lineage (NCBI taxonomy): Eukaryota > Metazoa > Chordata > Chondrichthyes > Carcharhiniformes > Triakidae > Mustelus > Mustelus asterias. Next base: position 26,655,623 of record NC_135813.1, read on the forward strand.
CAGCATCAGGGACCCGGGTTCGATTTCACTCTTGGCTCACTGTCCGTGCGGAGTCTGCACGTTCTCCCCGTATCTGCGTGGGTTTCCTCCGGGTGCTCTGGTTTCCTTCCACAGTTCAAAAGACAGCTGGTTAGGCGCATTGTCCATGCTAAATTCTCCCTCAGTGTACCCGAACAGGCGCCGGAGTGTGGCCACTGGGAGATTTTCGCAGTCACTTCATTGCAATGTTAATGTAAGCCTACTAGTGACACTAATAAATACACTTTAAACTTTAAAGTTTTAAAGGACAGGGGATTAATCTAAGTCCTCAGATTGCTGGGAAACTAAGCTCTTCTGGTAAGGAACAACCTCCACACATTCCTCATATACAGGAAAACATAATGGAAGATGATCATCTTTGTCGTTAAGATATATTTACTCCCATTGCTTCTGCCAGTTAGTTTGTGACTGCTTCATAAGCTTTGAAAAGAAATATCAATTTGCGTTGATGTTTAATAAATAGCCCTGTTACATCACTGACTAACTTCAGTTATGCAGTGTGGGTATGCCTCCAGACACCACAATTACAGGAAATCTCCATCTGATGCCGAAGTATGTAACGTCACTTTAAGTTTGTCATACTGTTGGATGTCTGCGGCAGTTTAAAACAAAACACCATTGCGATTGCATCGTCTCAACAGGATGTGAGCTCCTTTTTTTAAAAATCTAAATGTAGAAATGAGTGGAAACAATACCTCACTGGGCTTGTGGACTCTGAGCAATGCTAAAACATCACTTCTTTTAGTACTGCAGATTTCCAATACAGATACGGGGAGGAAATGCCCAATAGTACTATCGCTAGACTATTTATCCAGAAACTCAGCTAATGCTTTGGGGACCCGGGTTTGAATCCCACCACAGCAAATGGTGGGATTTGAATTAAATAAAAAATATCTGGAGTGTAAAATGACCATGCAACCATTGTCGATTGTCGGAAAAATCCATCTGGTTCACTAATGTCCTTTCGGGAAGGAAATCTGCTGTCCTTACCTGGTCTGGCCTACATGTGACTCCAGAGCCACAGCAATGTGGTTGACTCTCAATTGCCCTCCAAGGGGAACTAGCAATAGGCAATAAATGTTGGCCCAGCCGTCCCGCAAATGAATTAAGAAAAGTAATAAGTCAAATGACTATTTCAAAACTGTTAGCAATAAAACAATTAGAGAAGTTGCGAAAAGAGGATGAGGAGAAGAGATTCCTTGCAGGAATACAAAGAGGAACAGGATTCACAATCTTTTCAGGATTACTAAGAGGGAGCTTGCATTGCTGCATGCTCCGATTCCACACAAGTACCTTGTTCTTGGTAGTCAATTGGGAGGAGTGAACAGAGAATATTATGTAAGGTATATGTGAGTCACACAAAGTAAAGACTGTTTTTCTTGCAAAATTTGACACACTGTTAGGAGTGCACATTGTGCCTTACAAGAAATATGAATGGTGCATAGTGCACCATGAATTATTTTTATTAATTCATGGGACACGGGTGTCGCTGGCTGGCCAACATTTATTGTAAGAAGTCTCACAACACCAGGTTAAAGTCCAATAGGTTTATTTGGTAGCAAAAGCCACTAGCTCTCGGAGCGCTGTCCCTTCATCAGGTAAGTGGAGTTCTGTTCACAAACAGGGCATATAAAGACACAAACTCAATTTACAAAATAATGGTTGGAATGCAAGTCTTTACAGGTAATCAAGTCTTAAAGGTACAGACAATATGAGTGGAGAGAGGGTTAAGCACAGGTTAAAGAGATGTGTATTGTCTCCAGCCAGGACAGTTGGTGAGAGTTTGCAAGCCCAGGCAAGTCGTGGGGGTTACAGATAGTGTGACATGAACCCAAGATCCCGGTTGAGGCCGTTCTCATGTGTGCGGAACTTGGCTATTAGTCTCTGCTCAGCGACTCTGCGCTGTCATGTGTCATGAAGGCCACCTTGGAGAACGTCCAACGCCAGCATCTCCACATCAATATTTATTGTCCATTGCTAGTTCCCCTTGGAGGGCAGTTGAGAGTCAACCACATTGCTGTGGCTCTGGAGTCACATGTACTTATTGCCCTGGTTGCCCTTGAGGGCATTAGTGAATCAGATGGGTTTTTCCATCAATCGACAATGGTTCATGGTCATCAGTTGATTCTTAATTCCAGATATTTTTTATTGAATTCAAATTCCACCATTTGCCGTGGCGGGATTTGAATGCCAGTCCCCAGAATATTAGCTGAGTTTCTGGATTAATAGTCTAGCAATGATACCACTAGGCCATTGCCTCCCTGTAAGCTCCTTTGCTGGTGAAGTATCATCGGAAGCTGTGTTGAAATTCTTATTATGGAAACCTCACCTGGTTATCATGTGAGTTTACGTAGCTCTGAACTTCATACAACTCTGCACAGCTTTATAACGTTCCCTCAGGATCATGGGCAAAATTTTTGGCTTTTTCAGAAAGCCAGTGCATTTTGGCCGTGATATCAGTTCCACCTGTCCATAACCTCTCCGCTCCTGAGCTGACCAGGATGAGACACTTTGCATATTTGAGGTAGTTTCTGTCGTGGAGGTTAACCGGAGGCCGGAGAGTGGTTGTGGCCAAAGTCAAGGGCTGACCACAGATCAAATATTGCTGACTGAAGAAGTCTGCAAAGTTTTTCTTGAAACTTCTTAGTGTATGCAGTTGATTTTAGATTCCCCTCGTCCACCATAGCAATGTTGAGCAATGAACGAGCATTTCTAGTGGCACATTTTGACGCAAAATCCGGTAACTGATGAGGTAAACAGGATCAGTTGAAAAAGCATCCACACATCCTGCTCCAGCAGAATATTTAGGTTGTGTTGCCTATAAAGACCATGAGTGCAACCTTACAAAGAACAAAGAGAATTACAGCACAAGAACAGCCCCTTCGGCCCTCCAAGTCCTTCTGGGGACCATATCCCTCTATTCCCATCCTATTCATGTACTTGTCAAGACGCCCCTTAAAAGTCACTACCCTATCTGCTTCCACCACCTCCCCCGGCAGCGAGTTCCAGGCACCCACTTTTCTCTGTGTAAAACGTCTGCCTCGTACATCTCCTTTAAACCTTGCCCCTCGCACCTTAAACCTATGCTCGCTAGTAGTTGACTCTTCCACCCTGGGAAAAAGCTTCTGACTATCCACTCTGTCCATGCCTCTCATAACCTTGTAGACTTCTATCAGGTCTCCCCTCAACCTCCGTCGCTCCAGTGAGAACAAACCAATTTTCTCCAGCCTCTCCTCATAGCTAAAGCCCTCCATACCAGGCAACATCCTGGTAAACCTTTTCTGTACCCTCTCCAAACCTTCCACATCCTTCTGTTAGTGTGGCGACCAGAATTGAACACTATATTCCAAGTGTGGCCTAACTAAGGTTCTATAAAGCTGCAACATGACTTGCCAATTTTTAAACTCAATACCCCGGCCGATGAAGGCAAGCATGCCGTATGCCTTCTTGACTACCTTCTCCACCTGCATTGCCACTTTCAGTGACCTGTGTACTTGTACACCCAGATCCCTTTGCCTATCAATGCTCATAAGGGTTCTGCCATTCACTGTATATTTCCTATCTGTATTAGACCTTCCAAAATGCATTTGGAAATGTGGGTTCCCTTACCTGCCCTCAACGTCACGCTCCCGCTGCAGCGAGTCCGAAAAATTTGGCGCCCAGCCAAATCTCCGTTCACTGCAGTGGGATGGGAAATCCCCACTGGCGTGAACAGTGGTTACATTCCAGCCCTAGAAGTTTTCACAATGTGACTATATTTGCTTTTTAAAAAATTCTTTCTTGGAATATGAGATTTGCCAACCAGACTGGCATTTAATGCCCGTCCCTGGTTGTCCTTGAGAAGGTGGTGCTGTGCCACCATCTTGAATTGCTGCACTCCATGTGGTACCCACCTAATCATCAAGCAAAAGTTTCTTTTGGACACTTTTAACAAATACTTGCAAACAATAGCCAGCTCTCTTTTCAAATTCTCGCAAGAAATAGCCAGTTCTCTGTGGGACGAAGCTACAGCAAGATTGTTTTCAATTCTCTTTTTTTTGGTTTAGTTTCTGTTGATAACCTCTCAATCACCTTACGACAGACAGGAGGGAACCCACATTTCCAAATTCAAACAATCCAGTCAGCTAACTGCATTTCCAGCTTCAACCATTTGATTGGAATGTGTACGTTTAAACCATCCAGTCAGAAAGTCAAGATTTCATAAGCCGAACTTCTTGCAGAGAAGAATGTTAACATCGCTCAACCAACTGTTGTGATACTGTGGAATTCACACACGGGCCAGGTGCACGTCGGCAGATGTTTAGGCTGATGAGTAGGTGTGAGGGCAAATATAAGCTGAAAGTCAATAAGCGATTAACAGCAATCTCCTCACATCCTGTCAAAGGAAATGATGTGTACTTATTTCTGTGAGGACAAATTCCAGCTCGTCCCAGGAACAGTAAAGCCTGCCGTGAACCCACCATCTCTGCTACAGAAAGCAGCCATTTTCTGGAGTCTTGCAGCCAAGGGGAACCAATGGCCTAGTGATATTATCACTCGCTGAGTTTGTGGATTAAATCGTCTAATGTTCTGGGGACCGGGGTTCAAATCCCGCCACGGCAGATGGTGGAATTTGAATTCAATAAAAAATATCTGGAATTAAGAATCCACTGATGACCATGAAACGATTGTCGATTGTCAGAAAAATCCATCTGGTTCGCTAATGTCCTTCAGGGAAGGAAATCTGTCGTCCTTACCTGGTCTGGCTTGCATGTGACTCCAGAGTCTTAGCAATGTGGTTGACTCTCAGCTACCCTCTGAACAAGGGCAACTAGGGATGGGCAATAAATGCTGGCCAGCCAGCGACACCCATGTCTCATGAATGAATAACAGATTAGCAGCCTGGCTAGTTGTGGCCATCAACTTGATCCTTTCAGGGTCAAAGAAAATCACAGCTACCCTTTGTTGAACTGGGCTAATATTTATGAGGGATTTTTACCTATCGCCAATAAACATTTCAACACCACATATGTTAACCAGAACTGATGAGCCAAAATGTACTGTTCATTCCGAGTCACTGTGGAAAATCCAGTCCTTGCACAAAGAATTCCATTGATGAATGTCAAATTAGGTAATTGCGTCATTTTCAGATGACTAGCATGAACCAATCTACATAGTTTCTTAATATCCCTAATATAGGAATACAATAAATCATCCGATCTATTAGTACTTGCAGCAAATTGCATAAAAAGTTATTTTCACTACCTCTCAGCTTCAAACAACTTTCTAGTTTATTAACTTTTCAGAATCTATTGAAGGATATTTTTCTGTTTCCTTCTTGTGTTTTCTCCAAGTCATTAAATTCAGGATGTCAGGGATGTGACATTTAGAAAAACGGTATGCCTCCATTTACCTGTGTGAGTGAAGAGTATTCTATCACCCTGCTGACCTGCGCCTTATAGTTGGTGGAAAGGCTTTAAGGACTTAGAAAAGTGATCATTCACCATTGACAACCCACCTTGCTCTTGTGGCTGGTCCTGTTAAGGTTTTGGTCAACGGTAACCCCAGGATGTTGGGGGGCGATTTTCCTCCCCCTCCGTGATGTGCTTCGTGGTGGCAGGAGGCAGCGCACTGCTCGCTGGTGGCGGGTTCTTATGGTCCCATCGTGGTCAACAGGGTTTCCTACTGGATACACCCCTCACCACCGGGAAACCTGAGTCAGGGTGCACCATCAGTGGGACAAGTTCCCATCGATCTAAATGGCAGTAAGGCTTTGATGGTGGGGATCTCAGTGATGCTAATGCCATTGAATGCCATGGGGAGATGGTTAAACTCTTTCTCCTTGGAGATGGACATGGCCTGGATCTTTTACAGCATGAATGTTGTTATCATAGAATCCCTACAGTGCAGAAGGAGGCCATTTCGCCCATCAAAGCTGCACCCACAACAATCCCATCCAGGCCCAACCACCGCCCCCCTTCCCCCCCCCCCCCCCCCCCCCCCCCCCGCCCCCCCTCCTCCATAACCCCATGTATTTACCCTGCTAATCCCTCTGATACTAAGGGGCAATTGAGCATGGCCAATCCATCGAACCCACACATCTTTGAAGTGTGGGAGGAAACCGGAGCACCCGGAGGAGACGCACGCAGACACGGGGCGAATGTGCAAATTCCACACAGACAGTCACCCGAAGCCGGAATTGAACCCGGGTCCCTGGCGCTTTGAGGTAGCAGTGCTAACCATTGTGTCACCATGCCTCCCAAATAGGTCAAAGTCTGAGGGTGGGATTTTCCAGCCACTACGATTCCCTTGGCGGACGAGATGGAAAAATCGCCCCCCTGAATGTTTTCCAGGTCTTGCTGCATATGGGCATGGAACTCTTTACTGTTGAGGACTTGCAAATAGAACTGAATAATCACCAGCGAATGATTGCACATTCTGGAAAACAGGTTACATGTTCATAGATTGCGGCAAGAAATCAGTATAACAGGAAAATAAGAATTCTCCAAACATAGCATATTATTGAGGAATGAAAATCCATAGTTTCCTCTAGTGCGTATCTATAATGTTGCTTAAAGAATCAAACCAATCAGTAACTATTACATATTTCCATTATTCATTCATAGGAGGCCAAGATTTTCCAATCCATAATATTAGAACGCATTTCAAACTGGTGAGGTAAGGCCAGCCTGTGAATCAGGGCAATTGAAAATGAAGCACAAGACTGTATTTTCAAATCTCCAGCCTTCCACCGATCGAGTCAACTCAATGTTAAAATATGACCATAAACAACAAGCTCCTGACTGTTCATTCAATATGTCTGTGACACACCTCTGTAAAAATCTAATTCAGCTTTTAGTTAGCTTTTTAGGTGATCTTCAGGCACAAAATGTAGCATTTCTGACATACTGGATGGGATTTTCCAGCCATGCACGCCCCAAGCCTGGAATATCCCGCCCGAGGTCAACGGACCTTTGCACTGTCCCCCACCCCGCCCCCAGCCCCCGCCTGCTATGATTCCCGTGGCGGGTGGAACAGGAAAGTTCTGCCCAGATTTTGGCAAATAATATTTAATAAAATGTCAAACTTATTAAGGTGTGTGTGTGTGCGCGTGTGTGTGTGTGCACGCGGGCGAGTGTGCATGTGCGCACATGCGTGTATGTGCGTGTGCGGGCATGCGTGTGTGTGAGTGTGTGCGTGTGCGTGCGCACGCGCGCGTGTGTGTGCGCGTGCGTTGGTGTGTCTGTGTGCGTGCGTGCATGTGTGTGTGTGTGCACGTGCGTGTATGTGTGCACGTGCATGTGTGTGCATGTGCGTGTGTGTGCGCGTGCATGTGTCTGTGTGCGCACGTGCGTGTGTGTGTGTGTGCATGTGTGTGTGTGTGTGCACGCGAGTCTGTATGTGCGTGTGCGTGGGTGTGCGTGTATGTGTGCGCGTGCATGTGTGTGCACGTGTGTGTGCGCGTGTGTGTGTGCGCGCCTGCATGAGTGTGTGTGTGCATGCGCACGCGTGTGTGCACGTGTGTGTGTGTGTGCGCGTGCGTGTGTGTGTGTCTGTGTGCGCGCGTGCGTGTGTGTGTGTGCACGTGCGTGTGTGTGTGTGTGTGCATGCGTGTGTGTGTGCGCGTGCATGTGTCTGTGTGCGCGCATGCGTGTGTGTGTGTGCGTGTGTGTGTGTGTGCACGCGAGTGTGTATGTGCGTGAGTGTGCGTGTGCATGTATGTGTGCGCGGGCATGTGTGTGCACGTGCGTGTGTGTGCGTGCACATGTGTGCGTGTGTGTGTGCGCGCGCCTGTGTGTGTGTGTGCGTGCATGCGCACGCGCGTGTGTGTGTGCGCGTGCATGTGTGTGTGTGCGTGTGTGTGTCTGTGTGCGCGCGTGCGTGTGTGTGAGTGCACACACGTGTGTGTGTGCACGTGCGTGTGTGTGTGCGCGCGCGTGCACGTGTGTGCGTGTGTCTGCATGTGCGCGTGTGTGTGTGCGCATGCGCGTGCGTGTGTATCTGTGTGCGCGCATGCGTGTGTGTGTGTGTGTACGTGCGTGTGTGTGTGTGTACGTGCGCACGTGTGTGTGTGTGCACGTATGTGTGTGTGCGTGTGCGCGCGCGTGTGTGTGTACACACGTGCGTGTGTGTGTCCGTGCGCACGCGTGTGTGTGTGTGTGCATATGCGTGCGTGCGTGTGTGTGTGCGTGCGCACGCGTGTGTGTGTGTGTGTACGTGCGTGCGTGTGCACGTGTGTGTGTGTGCATGTGTGTGCGTGCGTGTGTGTGTGTGCATGGTGTGTGTGTGTGTGCGGCGTATGTGTGTGGTTGGCGTGTGTGTGTGCACGGCGTGTGTGTGTGTGTGTGTGCGCGCGTGTGTGTGCGCACGTGCACGTGCGTGTGTGCGCGCGCGTATGTGTGCGCGCATGCATGTGTGTGTGCACGCGCGCGCGTGTGTATGTGTGTGCGTGTATTGGGGATGGGGGAAGTGGTCAACTGGTTGTAAAGGGCAATTTTCACTTCTCAGAGAAAACCACCAAATGGATCAATTTCTCGGGTTTATTTATCTCAAGAAAGTCTTGTGATGTTTTATTTGAACCTTGACCAAAAGGAAGTCAATAGAAAGATTGTGTCTTCTTTTTATTTTACTCTCAGCCTATTCTTGTTCACTCAAATGCCACGGACAGACACTCACTGACTAAAAATAACCGACTGCATCATGTGTTCTTTTCATTTGCCTTATGACCTATGTCACTGAACTCAGAAGAAACAATGCGCCATTGCTGAGCAAGTTTCAGTGCAAAGTCCTGATTCTGGGACTATTGGAAACAGGGTGTCGGAGGCCTCACCTGCTGTCTGGGTTGCTGGCGGCACACCCGCACGGCTTCGTTTCCATCTTTTCCAATCAGCTCGTGGTTAGGCCGGCAGCGGGCCTTCCTCTGGATCTGGACTCTGGTTCTAGGGCGGTGGGGGAGAGGGGGGAAGGGGGGGCTTACACCCAGCGAGAGCTGCCAGCCAACCAGAGGCCAGCAGCTCCTGCATTCAGCAACGACACAGAAGGTGACAAATGATGTGGTGGGGCAGATTGGGGATCAAGGAGAGAGGGGCAGGGGGGCCGATAAAAGGGGCGGGGGAGGTGGGAGGTGGCAATAGCTGCCTCTTTCCTGATATCCAATCCCTCAATCAGGCACTGAGAGCCTTTGATCAAGGGCTCCTCACCCCTAGAGCTGAGAAGTTGTCCGTAAGTTAGTGGCTGCCCCGTGCACCGCAAAGCGACAGGCCGGCCTATAGCTGGCTCAATCCCAGCAGCGGTAAGATGAGGCCCTTAGGTGGCCACTAATTGGCCACTTGAAGGCCTCAATTGTTAACAGGGCAGGAAGGGTGACTGTGGACTTTCCTGCCTAGACCTTAATTCCGCCAAAGGGAGGAAGATAGCAGGAGTCAGGTGAAGGCTTTGTCAAAGGCAAATCGTGCCTTATGAGCCTGGTAGAGTTCTTCGAAAATGTGACTAAACACATTGATGAAGGGAAAGCGGTAGATGTGGTTTGTATGGATTTTAGCAAGGCGTTCGATAAGGTCCCCCATGCAAGGCTTCTAGAAAAAGTGAGAGGGCATGGGATCCAAGGGGCTGCTGCCCGGTGGATCCAGAACTGGCTTGCCCAAAGGAGGCAGAGAGTGTGTATAGATGGGTCTATTTCTAAGTGGAGGTCGGTCACCAGTGGTGTGCCCCAGGGATCTATTCTGGGACCCTTGCTGTTTGTCATTTTCATAAATGACCTGGATGAGGAAGTGGAGGGATGGGTTGGTAAGTTTGCCGACGACACGAAGGTTGGTGGGGTTGTGGATAGTCTGGAGGGATGTCAGAAGTTACAGAGGGACATAGATAGAATGCAAGACTGGGCGGAGAAGTGGCAGATGGACTTCAACCCAGATAAATGCGTAGTGGTCCAGTTTGGCAGGTCAAATGGGATGAAGGAGTACAATATTAAGGGAAAGACTCTTAGTACTGTGGAGGATCAGAAGGACCTTGGGGTCTGGGTCCATAGGACTCTAAAATCGGCCCCGCAGGTGGAGGAGGTGGTTAAGAAGGCGTATGGTGTGCTGGCCTTTATCAATCGAGGGATTGAGTTCAGGAATCCGGGGATAATTATGCAGCTATATAAGACCCTCGTCAGACCCCACTTGGAGTACTGTGCTCAATTCTGGTCGCCTCATTACAGGAAGGATGTGGAAAAGATTGAAAGGGTGCAGAGGTGATTTACAAGGATGTTGCCTGGATTGAGTGGCATGCCTTATGAGGATAGGCTGAGGGAGCTCGGTCTTTTCTCCTTGGAGAGACGTAGGATGAGAGGAGACCTAATAGAGGTGTATAAGATGTTGAGAGGCATAGATCGGGTGGACTCTCAGAGGCTTTTTCCCAGGGTGGAAATGGCTGCTACAAGAGGACACAGGTTTAAGGTGCTGGGGGGTAGGTACAGGGGAAATGTTAGGGGGAAGTTTTTCACACAGAGGATGGTGGGCGAGTGGAATCGGCTGCCGTCAGTGGTGATGGAGGCAAACTCAATAGGGTCTTTTAAGAGACTCCTGGATGAGTAGATGGGACTTAATAGGATGGAGGGTTCTAGGTAGGCCTAAAGGGTAGGGATATGTTCGGCACAACTTGTGGGGCCGAAGGGCCTGTTTTGTGCTGTAGTTTTCTATGTTTCTATGTAAGCACTAACCCCCTTGAATACATGCCCTTCCCACCTCCAATCTCTCCTCCAATAAAAGCACAAGACTCTGCTTGGATGTGTATTTGATTTTATTTAGTCTGTAAACTTGACTTTGAAGGAGCCCAATTTTATGTCATCTGTAATGGCCCAGCTAAAATCAGATCACCATTCAAATTTGAATGGTCCTATCACATGTTAAGCTGATCTTTCTCCTCACCCTATCTACAACTGTAACACTACATTCTGCACCCTCTCCTTTCCCTCTCCCCTATGTACTCTATGAACGGTATGTTTTGTCTCTATAGTGCACAAGAAACGGTACTTTTCACGGCATCCCAATACATGTGACAATAATAAATCAATTCAATTGAATGTTTGGAACTGCAGATATTTGACAAATATCTCTGAAATATCAGGGACAGAATTATATAGTGTGACTGGACCCTTCACAGACATCACCCTGTACTGTTGTAGCATCAGAGAGATGATCCTACTCAGCCAGGACATCATAGAACGTAGAGATTTGAACAGTTTTTAAACTGGGTCAGACCCAAGAAAACATGATTATCAGAGTAGGTGAATGTTCCATTCTGGCTACAAAGGAATCTGACTCATCAGCATTATACCAAAGGCACCCTCATTTAACTTGGTACCACAACACAGACACAACATGTTGTTCAATTCTTTAAAAAAATTAAGTATTCCTGCCAGATCATATAATGGGTAGAAGAGCATAAAAAGGCTTGGTAATGAAAAGAGCATTTGATATCTTTCACAGTTAGATTTTTCATATTTTGTTTCCCCACACCCTTAGGCATCAGTGAAGTACCTTGGCGTGATTGCTCTTTTTGAGTATGATATAAATTGTTGTCGTTATTATGGTCAGTCTGGCCAGACATGTTCTTGCTGTTCCAGTGGAAGTACGCCATGCCTGTCAGCTGAACAGTTGGTATCATCTGCACTTTCTTTGGTCCAGGAGACCTGGGGTGATGATAAAGTGACAGGGCGGCATGGTGGCACAATGGTTAGCACTGCTGCCTCACAGTGCCAGGGACCTGTGTTCGATTCCAGGCTCAGGTCACTGTCTGTGCGGAGTTTGCACGTTCTCCTCGTGTCTGCGTGGGTTTCCTCCGGGTGCTCCAGTTTCCTCCCACAGTCTAAAAGATGTGCTGGTTAGGTGCATTGGCCATGCTAAAATTCTCCCTCAGTGTAGCCGAACAGGCGGTGGAGTGTGGCGACTAGGGGATTTTCACAGTAACTTCACTGCAGTGTTAACGTAAGCCTACTTGTGACTAATAAATAAATGAACTTTACTAAATAGCCAGTAGCCTGAGCTGAACTTCAAGAACTGTTTCCTTTCTGTTACAGAGACTGTCTCCCTTCAACTGTGTAAAATTGCCCGTTTCCACTCCTACCCTCGCTCTGCTGAAACATTCATCCTTGTCTTGTTCGCCTATGGATTTAACAATTCCAATACTGTCCTGGCCAGCTCCCATTCCTCATGTTTTGTCAACATCTGCTCACCCAAAACTCTGCTGCCGGAACCCCAGCATTGCCTCCTTGGCCCCCAGTGCCATCAATTTGAAATTCTCATTTGTGTATTCAAATCCTTTCATTCCCTCTTGCCTATCTACTTTTCTAACCTTCTCTAAGATGGCTAAAGGGCCTTTTCTGTGCTTAATGCCTCTATGACTCTATAACAGCCTAGAACTCTCTGTTGCTCAGATTCTGGCACCTTCATAGTTAGAGATTTCATCGTTCATTTCCCCACATCCTTAGGCATCAGTGAAACACTTGATGTAATTTCTCTTTAAGTATGATATAAATTGTTGTTGTTACCTTTGCTGTTGTTACCAACTACCTTTGCCCCATAGAATCCCTGCAGTGCAGAAGGAGGCCATTCGGCCCATTTAGTCTACACCGACCACTATCCCACCCAGGCCCTATCCCCGTAACCCCAAATATTTACCCCGCTAATGCCCTGGCGCTACGCTCAATTTAGCATGGCCAATCAACCTAACCATTCTAATTGCGCCTTTAGAGATGCAGGCTCCACATTATGGAATTCCCCACCTAAACTCCACCAGATGGACTATCCTTGTTTTCATCCTTTCACTGGATGTGGGCATTGCTGGCTAGAGCTGCGTTTATTGCGCATCCCTAATTGCCCCTGGAAAGGTGGTGGCCAGCTGCCTTCTTGAATTGCCACAGTCCATGTGGTGTAGGTGCATCCACGATGCTGTTAGGAAGAGAGTTAAAGGATTCTGACACAGTGGCAGTGAAGATATGGATAGAGCTCCAAGTTAGGATGATGAGGGGCTTGGAAGGGAACTTGCAGGCTGTGGTGTTCCCATGTATCTTCTGTCCTTGTCATTCTAGATGTTTGAGCCTGTGGCTTTGGAAGGCATTATTGAAGGAGTTGCTTGGTGAGGTTGCTACAGAGCAACATGTGGTCCACACTGCTGCCACTGTGCGCTGCTAATGGAGGGGGTGAATGGGGTGCCAATCAAGCAGATTACTTTATGCTGGATGGTGTCAAGCTTCTTGAATGTTGTTGGAGCTGCAATCAGGCAAGTGGAGCTGTCATCCTATCCATCATCCCCTTCTCTGGCTTGGTGTCTATTCTTGTTTAATTAGACTGTTGTCAAGTCTTTCAATATATATTTCCTCTTTAAATATTTTATGTAAATGTAACCTGTTGTTGTCAATTCATTTGGGTTGTTGCAAATGAGAATGATTGTACGCTTGTAAACATACGATTGAATCATTAAAGAAATGTTGAATATTTGACTTATACACAGATTTATAATTGTGTACATCACGGCAAAACTCATTATGGAACCTAATGGGGCAGTCAACACATTTAATGAAAAGCCCACAGAAATGACTAATTTATTATCAGAGCTTTGAAATTCTCTTATACGCTCCAGCGAGCGTAAACTACTTCAAATGTTCTCATTGCAACACGATGATTCAACAGCCTCAAGAGATTACTCGGAGTGAAATTAAGCAAAGGTTTGAAAGGTTCTTGTACTTGCTGTGCCTTGACACAGGAACATGTACAATTTACCCAATATTCCTATCAAATGTTACACTATTAAAAAGAAACTCTAAAGTAAAATTAAAGCTTATTTATTATTAGTCACAAGTAAGGCTTACATTAACACAGCAATGAAGTTACTGTGAAATTCCCCTAGTCGCCACAGTCCGGTGCCTGTTCGGGTCAATGCACCTAACCAGCACGTCTTTCAGAAGACTCTGCGGAAGAATTACATTTTTCGATGCAAAATATTTTTTAAATGGCCCACGTTTCCGAGCCCAAAATTGGCAAACACACTCCAATAAGAGTGGACGTTAAACAGATATTTCCCCTTATGGGACAGTCTAGAACAAGAGGTCATAGATGTCGGCTGGAATTTTACCACCGGGTAATCGGGTCGGGCGAGGCTTACAGAACGGCATTCTCCGTTGGCCTTGAGGGGGCGGGGGGGGGGATCTTACGAGCCTCGGGCAGGCGAGGCGCTAACATCCCTGCAATAGAATGGGAGGAGATAGGTTCAAAACTGAGATGAGGAGAAACTACTTCTCTCAGAGGGTTGTGAATCTGTGGAACTCACTGCCCTAGAGTGCAGTGGAGGCAGAATCAATCAACAGAAAGAGATCGATATGTTTGTGATGAAAAGCGGGATAAAGGGCTATGGGGAGAAGGCAGGAAAGTGGAGTTGAGACCAGGATAAGATCAGTCATGATCATGTTGAATGGCGGAGAGGGCTCAAAGGGCTGAATTGCCTACTCCTGCTCCTCATTCCTAAATTCCTACGTTCCCATCAGCAAAGTTCCCTGATGAACAACAACCTACAGAAATCAGGAGCAGGTGATATCTCAACATAACTAAATCCCAGTGGGAGCACATCATTCGGAAACAATAAGCTATTGCAACTCTTGGTATAAAACTGCTACAAAAAGTATATAACCATCCGAAAGCAATTAATATCCACTGGTAAATCAGTCCGCCATTCTCCCCTACACTCTCTATCCGCTGTACATTTTATATATAGCGCTAATGAACTTTTCATCAAAGGTTTAAGATTAAAGAAAACAATACGGGGATCTTTTTTGTATTATTCACCAAGCATGGTGGCACAGTGGTTAGCACTGCTGCCTCACAGCGCCAGGGACCCGGCTTCAATTCTCGGCTTGGGTCACTGTCTGTGTGGAGTTCTCCTCGTGTCTGCGTGGGTTTCCTTCGGGTGCTCTGGTTTCCTCCCACAGTCCAAAGATGTGTAGGTTAGGTGCATGGGCCATGCTAAATTCTCCCTCAGTGTACCCGAACAGGCGCCAGGGTGTGGCGACTAGGGGATTTTCACAGTAACTTCATTGCGGTGTTAATGCAAGCTTACTCATGACTAAATAAATAAGTAAGCAATTCGAAGTGGATTAAGCTGGCAGGTTTACAGGGGTTTTCTTTTGAGGGAAATGAGTGAATCTTTGGCTGTTTATTTCAGATCCTGTGTACGTTAGAACATTGAATCTCAGACATGCAATTACAAGCTTCGCAAAGAGGGCAGGTACAGGTCGCTCCATCCACAAACAGAGAATCAGTGAGTGTTCTGGTGGTGCTGGGTGTGCAGGTGGAAACATTAAAAAAAAACCAGCCGTGTCTCAGACTGAAAGTGATTAATTCATTTCCTGTGGGATTATATCTGACTCTCACACACGGTGGTGGAGTTAAGGTGGGTAAAGTCAGCAGTTGGGGCCTGCGCTATTAAGTTTAAATGTTTCCACTGTGGGATCTTTCGGTGATGCACCGTGTTAGCACAGGATGGACAAAGCCTCCTACACAAGTTTCTTATTCATGATCATCTTGATACTTTAAGGTTGAGTGCAATACTCCCATGTTCAGATTTGTGCTCTGATGGCGAGTGGCCAGAGTTAACTGCCAACACTTTAAAAGGGAGGTATGTTCCCTTAAAGAAAAGCTTCAATCACCTATTGTTAAAATTTGGCATGCATTCCTGTTAACTCCTGTGTTGATGCAATAATTAATCGTGCTGGTTCGAGCAAATCATTGAACAAGAAGGGCAGAAGGCTTTTTCTTTCGTTTAGTTAGGCCATCATGATTGGCACAGGCTTGGAGGGCTAAAGGGCCTGTTCCTGTGCTGTACTTTTCTTTGTGTAAACAGTCCGATGTTCTTTGTATTTCAGTACCAGTTACATTGGTTACAGAGCTGTACAAGTACATATACACATGTGGACATATACACGTGCACATACATACACAGGCAGAAATACACACGCAAAAACACATGGGCAGAAACACATGCACAAAAACACATGCAAAAACACACACGCGCACACACACGGAAACACACATAAAAACACACACGCACACACACAGAAACATACACACACACGGAAACAAATACATGGAAACACATACATACACATGGAAACACACACACACAGGGACACACATGCACAGAGACGCACAGTAAGCAGACTCACAACACCAGATTAAAGTCCAACAGGTTTATTTGGTATCACAAGCTTTCGGAGCGCTGTTCCTTCATCAGGTGAGTGGAGAGTTGGTTTCACAAACAGGGCATATATAGACACAGACTCAATTGCAAGATAAAGGTTGGGATGTGAGTCTTTACAGGTAATCTTTACAGGTGCAGACAATGCGAGTGGAGAGAGGGCTAAGCACAGGTTAAAGAGGTGTGAGTTGGTAGGATTTTGCAAGCCCAGGCCAAGTGGTGGGGGTTACACGTAGTGTGACATGAACCCAAGATCCCAGTTGAGGCCGTCCTCATGCGTGCGTGCGGAACTTGGCTATTAGTTTTTGCTCGGTGATTCTGCGTTGTGTGTCTCGAAGGCCATCTTGGAGAACGCTTACCCGAAGATCGGAGGCTGAATGCCCGTGACTGCTGAAGTGTTCCCCGACAGGAAGGGAACACTCCTGCCTGGTGATTGTCGAGCAGTGTTCATTCATCCATTGTCGTAGCGTCTGCTTGGTTTCGCCGATGTACCATGCCTCGGGACATCCTGTCCTGCAGCGTATCAGGGAGACAACGTTGGCCGAGTTGCAAGAGTATGTACCGTGTACCTGGTAGATGGTGTTCTCACGTGAGATGATGGCATCCGTGTCGAGGAGAAGCTAGATATCGTCTTTGGAGCCTTCAACATGTCATCGATGAAGATGAACATCTCGCCAAGGCCATCCCCACACCCCCAGTACTTGCCTTCAAACAACCTCACAACCTCAAACAGACTATTGTCCGCAGCAAACTACCCAGCCTTCAGGAGAACAACGACCACGACACCACACAACCCTTCCACAACAGTCTACAAAATGTGCCGGATCATCGGCCTCAACCGGGATCTTGGGTTCATGTCACACTGGGTTTGCAAAATCCTGCAAACTGTCCTGGCTTGAGACAATTCCCACCCCTTTAGCCTGCGATTATGCCTCTCTCCACTCGCATTGTCTGTACCTGTAAAGATTTGATTACCTGTGAAGACTCACATTCCAACCATTATCTTGCAATTGAATCTTTGTCTCAATATGCCCTATTTGTGAACCCAACTCTTCACTCACCTGATGAAGGAACAGCGCTCCAAAAGCTCGTGATACCAAATAAACCTGTTGGACTTTAACCTGGTGTTGTGAGACTTCTTACTGTGCCCACCCCAGTCCAACGCTGGCATCTCCACATCACAGAAACACACATGCACAGAAGCAAGAACACAACTGACCAAAAATCCATTGAGAGGAGAATGTAATACGTGCGGTACCTTAAATTTAAAATAATATCACTGGATCAGTAAAGGGCATGATGTGGAGATGGTGTTTGCTACCAAATAAACCTGTTGGACTTTAACCTGGTGTTGTTAAAACTGTTACTCAGTAAAGAGCACCAGGATATAGTACGACCTGAGAGTTTATATGGTTTAGAGACTTTAGAATTCGACAAGATGGCCCAGAGAAGCAAAGCAATTCCCAATTTGTTTTATGTGGGATGATTATGAAATTTGTGACACTCAAATATATGGCGCCAATTATAACATGGATGAAAGATTAAATCAGCCAAAATTGAGGTGCAAATATTAACTCAGAGGTCTTATTATTTGAACTACATCGAACAACACTGTGATATTGTCAGGTTGAGTCATCCCCAGATTATCCTTTCCAGCTGTTATGAAGCAAAGAGAAACAAAATGTAATCCTAATTCTTCGCAATGATTAGATTTTTTTTTAAAGGTGATATTAATGCTGCCTTTGCCTGAGCATACAAACACAATCGAGAAATCTAGTTTCAAAGTTTTTATCTGAGAAGAAGCTTAAAGCATTGATTTACTCACACTGGATCAGTTGGTGAGGATAATGAGTTGCTGATCCTGTTATAATCTCCACAGTGACCAATAACTTTTAAAGATAAATTCAATCTTCCAGTTTTTGCTTTAACAAACTAACTAAAGATTATCTCCATGACAACATGAATCACACAAGCCTCGTATCCAGGTAAGAATGAAAATTAGCTGTCCTTGAGACTCCTAACTCCATTCTATCCGACAACTTGAATAGACAGTAAAAGTATAATTGCTGACAAAACCTGACATTTGTAACAACTTGCTGGGACTGTGGAACATACATGCCTAACCCATCTTGGCCTGAACGCACCTACAGTGATGCAAAGAAAAGAACTTGGTGCTCCAGCAAAAATATGGCAGTCAAATTCATCTACAAGGTCCACAAAATGCAACAGTATTTAACTACGAGGTATGGAACTAAATCCGTTACATCGTATTTGACAGGGGTATGGATTGGTGTCAGGCATGTGACATGAAAAGCAATGACCAGATATGTGATTTAAGTTTCTGTCCATTCAGACAAAGGATCCTTTATCATATTGATGAGTTTTCTGCCTTGAATCCTTGGATCTATTTGTGTACATTTAGAAATCATAACCTTGAGATGCAAACACAGATTTGGCTAAAATCTCCAACTATTCCCAATTTTGTTGAAGTTTTTACCTTGTAGATTTTCTTTTCTCAAAAATGACCTGAATTGTGTTCTCTAATATTCTGCCAACAAGTGTTCAGTTATTCAATTCTCCCAACAAGTGACTAGTCTGACTCCTTTCCTGTGCATGAACCAGTTGATATGAACTCAACATTGAGGCCACCCACTTTGTGTTTAAATGAGGCAACTTGACTTTTCTTCAGTGATGATTCTATTTTGCACTTCCTGTCCAGCACACCCCCCCCCCACGCCAGCAGTAAGCATGCACCTTCAGATATCTTAGCAGCTAACCACAAAAGCCCCCAGTGGAAAATAAATTCATGCAACACCCAATCTCAAACACATGTCTTTCCATCTGGGTTAATCTCATGTTTGATCAAGCAATTATTGCAGCTATAAATATGAATCAAAATAAACTTTTTGATATACTTTGCAGTGACAGATGAATCAAAGATGTCTAGTCAATGCTTCAGAGGTGCTCCTTCACAAATGCAAAAGACTCATTGTTCAAAATCAAAGGTGGATGATTAGCCATGATCTGTTTTAATGGTGGAGTGGGCTTGATGAACCGAATGGCCTATTCTTGCTCCTAGATTCCTATGTTTTGATTACAGACGTAGTGGATTTTATGAGAATCATAGATTCCATAGAATCCCGACAGTGCAGAAGGAGGCCATTCGGCCCATCAAGTCTGCACCAATCACAATCCCACCCAGGCTCTATCCCCATAACCCCATGCATTTACCCGACTAGTCCCCCTAACACTAAGGGACAATTTACCATGGCCAATCCACCTAACCCGTGCATCTTTGGACGGTGGGAGGAAACCAGAGCACCCAGAGGAAATCCACACAGACATGGGGAGAACGTGCAAACTCCACACAGTCACCCAAGCTGGGAATTGAACCAGAGTCCCTGGTGCTATGCGGTAGCAGTGCTAACCACTACTTAAAGAAGAAATTTAAAGAATTGATTTACTCACACTGGATCAGTTGGTGAGGATAATGAGTTGCTGATCCTGTTATAATCTCCACAGTGACCAATAACTTTTAAAAATAAATTCAATCTTCCAGTGCTTTAAGATTTTAGTTGTAACAAACGAACTAAAGACCATCACCATGACAACGTGAACCACATAAGTCTTGTATCGAGGTAGGAATGCAAATTAGCTGTCCTTGAGACTCCTAGCTCCATTCCATCCTACAACTTGAATAGACAGTAAAAGTATTATCATTGACAAAACCTGACATTCTTAACAACTTCCTGGGACATTGGAGACTACTAGTCTATTCACTGCCATCACAGATGTTTCTGCCAAGTGTGAATACCACTTCCAGCTCTTTTCCAAATAGTGGCATGGGATCTAAAGCAGAAGTGACCTTGATTTAACATCGCATTGAAAAAATGGCAGCTCTGCATTGTACTATACTGGAGTGTCAGCCTAGATTTATTTTCTGCTCATATTGCTAGAGTGGGACTTGAACCCAGAACCTTCTGACTCGGAGGCATGAATGCTACCAACATCTGACACTCCAAAAGGAGAAACCATAGCCACTGACTGCCAAACTCTGCTGGAAATGTGGCAATATGAACATCAGTTGATGACAGGACTGGGCTCAGGTTTGATGAATAACTAACTTGCCAACACTCACTCTCTCTTTTTTAATTAATTCATTGCCCATCCATCAGGGCAATTAAGAGTCAACCACATTGATCTGGAGGTCACACCAGGTAAGGACAACAGATTTCCTTCCCTAAAGGACTCTAGAGAACCAGATGGTGTTTTATGACAATTGATGATAGTTTCATGGTTATCATTTAATTCCAGATTTTTATTGAATTCAAATTTCACCACCAGCTGTGGTGGGATTCGAATCTGGGTCCAAAGAGCACTGCCCAAGGTCTCCCAATTACTAATCCAGTGACAATACCAATAGGCCACTGTCTCTCGCCTATGTCTAGGCTGTCAAATGAAGAATGGCCTATTGTGCATACTAACAGAATAATTATTTCTCTTGGAATCACATCCCAGAATAGAGGCAGTGGCTTTCGAACAGGAGAAAAAGAGAAAACATTCTACCAAAAAAAAATGAAACAGTTAGTCACATTGAAGGCACAGGGTTTTCCCTTTAGGTTATGTTGTAAATACCACATGAACAAAGCAAACTAGATAAGTGTGTTCCATTTGGCCACTTAGTTTCTCTTTGATGATGAAGACAGCATTCCTTCGTAATGCACAGGGCTGAGATAAGGGAATCTGGCTCCAGAACTCAGTCAAATATATCAGGACAAGATTCCTTGAAAATGCAGCAAAGGCAAAGAAAAGGAAGTGCCAATTCTGGTATACATCTTGATCAGGGGCAGTCAGTGCCTGATCAAGGGGGTGGACATTGGGCAATTGTGTGTGTGGGGTGGAGTGGTGGGGGGGGAGTCTGGGAGCCACCACTTTGCTCTTGCATCTGACCCCTCTGCCCCCTCTCTGTAACCCCATCCCGTGAGGCTGTATAGCTCTGCTCCTGCTATCCTGTCTGAGAGCATATACTGTAATGCTGCGTATTGGGTCTGGCGTTGTATCCTGATGTTCCCCTCTTTCCGGGATATCCTTTCATTATTTGGAGGTTTTGGGGTGCTGTTTCAGTTTAAGTTTATTTATTAGTGTCACAAATGGGCTTAAATAACACTGCAATGAAGTTACTGTGAAAATCCCCTAGTCGCCATACTCCGGCGCTTGTTCAGGTACACTGAGGGAGAATTTAGCGTGGCCAATGCACCTAACCAGCACATCTTTCAAACTGTGGGAGGGACCCGGAGGAAACCCACGCAGACACGAGGAGAATGTGCAAACTCCATACAGACAATGACCCAAGCTGGGAATCAAACCTGGGTTCCTGATGCTGTGAGGCAGCAGTGCTAACCATTGTGCCACCGTGCTGCCCAGGCTGTGATTGGTTGTATTTGACCCCATAGAGGTTCCCTTAGGTTACGTAGCTCAGTCCTTGTTATCCTGTAGGTGAGGGTGTGAACCATTGTGCCCAGTGCTCATGGCTTTATCCTGCTCCCCTGATACCCCCAATTCTGGGTGATTTCCTTTAATTATCTGTACAAAAGGAGATGCCGATTACAATGAATACAATAATTAGAATGATTAGAAGGAATTGTAATTGATAACTGAAAAGCCAAACCAATTGTAATGATAAAAGCAAAATATTGCAGATGCTGGAATCTGAAACAAAAACAGGAAATGCTGGAAAATCGCAGCAGGTCTGACAGCATCTGTGGGGATAGAATAGAACCAATGTTTCGAGTCTGGATGTCCCTTTGTCAGGGCTGAGAGCAAAGAGAATCAGCAGAGGTTTATACTCTCGGGGTTCGGGGGGGGTGGGGGTGGTGGGGGGTGGGGGTGGGCGGGGCGGAATGGGACAAAGGGAATGTAAATGAGGATACAGAAGGCTGAGAAGGTGCTAAAAGTGTCCATTAAGTGATCAGAATGTGAGAATGGCGGGACAGAGGTACAGATGGTTAAGGGACTGCCTGAGGAATGTGGCAGTTGCCCTGAAAAGGGAGGGAGGTGCAAGAAGGAGAGCTGGAATGGAGAAGTGGAAAAATGGAAGTGAGAAAGAAGGATGAAATGTTATAGTGTCATAGAGGTTTACAGCATGGAAACAGGCCTTTTTGGCTCAACTTGTCCATGCCGCTCTTTTTTTTAACCACTAAGCTAGTCCCAATTGCCCGCATTTGGCCCATATCCCTCTATACCCATCCTACCCATGTAACTGTCTAAATGCTTTTTAAAAGACAAAATTGTACCCACCTCTACTACTACCTCTGGCAGCTTGTTCCAGACACTCGCCACCCTCTGTGTGAAAAAATTGCCCCTCTGGACACTTTTGTATCTCTCCCCTCTCACCTTAAACCTATGCCCTCTAGTTTTAGACTCCCCTACCTTTGGGAAAATATATTGACTATCTAGCTGATCTATGCCCCTCATTATTTTATAGACCTCTATAAGATCACCCCTCAGCTTCCTACGCTCCAGAGAAGAAAGTCCCAGTCTATCCAGCCTCTCCTTATAACTCAAACCATCAAGTTCCGGTAGCATCCTAATAAGACTTTTCTGCACTCTTTCTAGTTTAATAATATACTTTCTATAATAGGGTGACCAGAATTGCACACAGTATTCCAAATGTGGCCTTACCAATGTCTTGTACAATTTCAACAAGACATCCCAACTCCTGTATTCAATGTTCTGACCAATGAAACCAAGCATGCTGAATGCTTTCTTCACCACTCTGTCCACCTGAGACTCCACTTTCAAGGAGCTACGAACCTGTACCCCTCGATCTCTTTGTTCTGTAACTCTCCCCAACGCCCTACCATTAACTGAGTAAGACCTGCCTTGGTTCAATCTACCAAAATGTATCACCTCGCATTTATTTAAATTAAACTCCATCTGCCATTCGTCAGCCCACTGGCCCAATTGATCAAGATGTTGCAATGAAAATTTGCAATGACCCAGTGAACCCCAACGCAAACTGGAGGAACAGCGCCTCACCTTACAGCCTTCTGGACTGAACATTGAGTTCAACAACTTCAGAGGATGAACTCTCCCCTCCACCTTCACCCCATTTCCATTTATTTTATTCCATTTCGTTTCATCTCATTCATCCATTTTGTTGGCCTTCTTTCTCGCCTCCACTTTCCTCAGGCAGTCCTTTAACAATCTGTACCTCTGTTCTGCCATTCTCACATTCTGATCACTTAATGGGCACTTTTAGCACCTTAGAATCATAGAATCATAGCGCCCTTCTCAGCTTTCTGTATCCCCATTTACATGCCCTTTGTCCCATTCCAACCCCCCCCCCCACCCTCATAGTATGAATCTCTGCTGATTCTCTTTCTGCAATTGTAATGATATTTGCCTGGGTTTTTTGTATGTATGTATGTATGGAAAAATGATAATGCTTGTCTCGATCAATCCCGGAGGGGTTGTTGCATTGTGAGAAAATGGAGAAATATCTTCCATAAAAATATTTTTAAAAAAGCTCCATGAGAAATTCACCGGATCAATAAACCTTGAAAAAATAAGTTAGGTTTTTCACCTTTGTAAAGAACATACAGATTTCGATGGCAATATTTAAAAAGAAGTGGACATTCGCGAGGATACGGCTGCAGGTGAACACACATTGCGATGAAAAGTCTTTAGCTGGGTGTGATTTGTGCCGCTGAATTCATCAATGCGGAATGTAGTGTTGCAAAAACCGTGTCACTTTTTAAGTGGTGCATGAAGCAACTTGCAGTGGTTTGACTTGAATTATTCCTCAGGATCAATTAAGGCACAGTCCAATTGACTAATGTAACCACAACTAAAATTCAAACAGTGAGTCAGATTGAGAATGGGGTTCTGTGGAAAATACAGGTCAATTTTTTGCACCTCACCCTCCATAGCCACCGCAACCTCCTGTGAACTCAGACGGAGTGGTAGCCTCCTGAACACTGAGACATTGTGAGGTTCAAAATTCAACCAGTAGGAAACCCAGATTGAGAAATGTTACCCCGTGATACAGGATATTCCATCGACAGTCCAGTTCATTTAGTGTATATTCAATGTTCCATTTTGCTTCAGAATGGTTTCAATCCAGCTGATGTTGACTCACTCCAACGATGAGTAGTAAAATAAATCAATCTCGCCAGTCACTTCGACACAGCCGTTCAGCAGTGGAGAAATGTGCAGAGGGTAACCTGTGGACTGGGAAAAATAACCACAAAAATTCCAACTGATTCACTAACATCCTTCAGTGATATCGTACTTGTGGTTAACCCTAACCCTCAGGGCATCTCAGCTTATCTTTTTCATCTAAATGACCCCCATCGTAGAATTTTGCGATGGGGCCTACACAAGGCTAGACTAGCAGCTGAAAATCCAGCCTACATGGCTCCAAGAATTTTAGAACCTTTGCCTACTCAGTTCTAACAGGAACCCAGTGTTAATTAATATTTCAAAACATTTCCATTAACTTAATGTGACCTTCAATTTTTTTTTAAAGTTGCATTACTGAGTTGTGTTTGCTTTAACACAAGGAGTGTGACAGGTAAGGCGAATTAAATAAAGCTTGGAAAACGACATGGAATTATGATGTTGTGACAATTACGGAGACATGGATGGAAGAAGGGCAGGACTAGCAGCGTAATATTCCAGGATTTAGATGCTTCAGGCGAGATAGCGAGGGTGACAAAAGAAGTCAGGGTGTTTCTTTACTGATTAGGGAGAATGCCACAGCTATACAGAGGGAGGACACCTTGGTGGGATCATGCAGTGAGGCCATATGGGTAAATCTCGGGAACAGGAGCGGTGTAATCACACTGTTGGGGTTGTACTACAGACCTCCCAACAGCCAGCATGAAGTGGAGGAACTGATATGTCAGCAGGTTATGGGAGGATGTGAAAACAACAGGGTTGTTGTGATGGGTGAATTTAAGTTCCCCAACATAGACTTGGATTCCTTTAGTGCCAGGGGCTTGGACGGGGCAGAGTTTGTTCTGTGTGTCCAAGAGTGCCTCTTGAGGCAATATGTAGAAAGTCAAACTCGGGAAGGGGCTATCTTAGACCTGGTTCTGGGAAACGAGCCCAGACAGGAGATTGATGTCTTAGTGGGGGGCCATTTTGAGAACAGTGATCACAATTCTATAAGTTTTTAGAAAAGGATAGAAGTAGTCCCAGAGTGAAAGCACTAAACTGGGGCAAGGCTAACTGTGACAGCATTAGGCAGGAGCTAGGGAATGTAGACTGGGGGCGGCTGTTTGAGGGTAAATCCACATATCTTGTTAACAATTCAGGACAAGTATGTCCCCCGTAAAAATGAAGGATAAAGATGGCAAGATTCAGGAACCCTGGCTGACAAGAGAGATTGTGAGTTTGGTGAAAAAAAAGGAGGCATATATAAATTACAGGAAATTGAAAATGGATAAGGCTCTTGAGGAATACAAAGATAGCAGGAAAGAGCTTAAACAGGAAGATAGGAGAGCAAAAAGGGCCCATGCAATGTCCTTGGCAGGCAGGATTAATGAGCATACCAAGGCTTTTTATGCATGTATAAGAAAGAAGAGAGTAGCTAAGGAAAGGGTAGGTCTACTCAAGGACAGTGGAGGGAATTTGTGTGTGGAGCCAGATGAGGTGGGTGAGGTCCTTAACGAGTACTTTGCATCAGTATTCACAAAGGAGAATGATGTGGTGGATGGTGAGTGTAGAAAGGAGGATGTTGACCTTCTAGGACATGTTGAGATAAAAAGGAAGAAGGTTTTGGAGGTTTTGAAAAAGATTAAGGTGGGCAAGTGCCCAGGGCCAGATATGGTCTATCCCAGAATACTGAGAGAGACGAGGGAAGAAATTGCTGAGGCCTTGGCCAAAATGTTTGTATCCTCCTTAGTTTCAGGCAAGATACCAGAGGATTGGAAAGTAGCTAACATTATTCTTCTGTTTAAGAAGGGCAGAAGAGATAATCTGAGAAATTACAGGCCTGTGAAGTTTACATCAGTGGTTGGGAAATTATTGGAGTAGATTCGCAGGGGCAGGATGTACTCATATCTGGAAGAGAATAGGCTTATTAGCAATAGGCAGCATGGTTTTGTGAAGGAGAGGTTGTGTCTCACAAACTTGATTGAATTCTTTGAGGAAGTGACAAGAAAAATTGACCAGGGCAGGGCAGTGGATGTTGTATACATAGACTTTAGTAAAGCCTTCCATAAGATTCCTCATGGCAGGCTGATACAGAAGGTGAATTCATATGGGATCTGAGGTGAGCTGGTAAAATGGATACGAAACTGGCTTGGGCATAGAAAGCAGAGGGTAGCAGTGGAATGGTACTTTTCTAACTGGAGGTCTGTGACAAGCGGTGTTCCATAAAGATCAGTGCTGGGGCCTCTATTTATTGTAAAAATATACAAATAATTTGGAGGAAAATGTAGATGGTCTAATTAGTAAGTTTGCAGATGATACAAAAATTGGGGGAGTAGCGGATAGTGAGGAGGATTGTCATCATAGAACCATAGACATCATAGAAACCCTACAGTGCAGAAGGAGGCCATTCAGCCCATCGAGTCTGCACCAACCACAATCCCACCCAGGCCCTACCCCCACATATTTTACCCACTAATCCCTCTAACCTACACATCCCAGGACACTAAGGGGCAATTTTTAAACCTGGCCAATCAACCTAACCCGCACATCTTTGGACTGTGGGAGGAAACCGGAGCACCCGGAGGAAACCCACGCAGACACGAGGAGAATGTGCAAACTCCACACAGACAGTGACCCGAGCCAGGAATCGAACCCGGGACCCTGGAGCTATGAAGCAGCAGTGCTAACCACTGTGCTACTGTGTCAGAGGATACAGCAGGATATAAGAACATAAGAACATAGAACTAGGAGCAGGAGTAGGCCATCTGGCCCCTCGAGCCTGCTCCGCCATTCAATAAGATCATGGCTGATCTTTTCGTGGACTCAGCTCCACTTACCCGCCCGCTCACCATAGCCCTTAATTCCTTTACTGTTCAAAAATTTATCTATCCTTGCCTTAAACATTCAATGAGGTAGCCTCAACTGCTTCATTGGGCAGGGAATTCCACAGATTCACAACCCTTTGTGTGAAGAAGTTCCTCCTCAACTCAGTCCTAAATCTGCTTCCCCTTATTTTGAGGCTATGCCCCCTAGTTCTAGTTTCACCTGCCAATGGAAACAACTTCCCTGCATCTATCTTATCTATTCCCTTCATAATCTTATATGTTTCTATAAGATCTCCCCTCATTCTTCTGAATTCCAATGAGTATAGTCCCAGTCTACTCAGTCTCTCCTCATAAGCCAACCCTCTCAACTCCGGAATCAACCCAGTGAATCTCCTCTGCACCCCCTCCAGTGCCAGTATATCCTTACTCAAGTAAGGAGACCAAAACTGTACACAGTACTCCAAGTGTGGCCTCACCAGCACCTTATACAGCTGCAACATAACTCGCTGTTTTTAAATTCCATCCCTCTAGTAATAAAGGACAAAATTCCATTTGCCTTCTTATTTATCTGCTGCATCTCCAAACCAACTCCTTGAGGTTCCTGCACAAGGACACCCAGGTCCCTCTGCACAGCAGCATGCTGCAATTTTTTACCATTTAAATAATAGTCCATTTTGCTGTTATTCCTACCAAAATGGATGACCTCACATTTATCAACATTGTACTCCATCTGCCAGATCCTCGCCCACTCACTTAGACTTTCAGCATCCTCTGCACACTTTGCTCTGCCACCCATCTTAGTGTCATCTGCAAATTTTGACACACTACATTTGGTCCCCAACTCCAAATCATCTATGTAAATCGTAAACAATTGCGGTCCCAACACTGATCCCTGAGGCACACCACTAGTCACTGATTGCCAACCAGAAAAACGCCCATTTACCCCCACTCTTTGCTTTCTGTTGGTTAACCAATCCTCTATCCATGCTAATACATTACCCATAACACTGTGCACCTTTATCTTATGTAGCAGTCTTTGGTGTGGCACTTTGTCAAATGCCTTCTGGAAATCCAGATACACCACATCCACAGATTCCCATTGTCCACTGCACATGTAATGTTCTCAAAGAATTCCACCAAATTAGTCAAACATGACCTTCCCTTCATGAACCCATGCTGCGTCTTATCAATGGGACAATTTATATACAAATGTCTTGCTATTTCTTCCTTGATGATAGATTCAAGCATTTTCCCTACTACAGAAGTTAAGCTAACTGACCTATAGTTACCCGCCTTTTGTCCTCTTCCTTTTTTAAACAGTGGCGTCACATTTGCTATTTTCCAATCTGCGGGAACCACCCCAGAGTCCAGCGAATTTTGGTAAATTACCACTAGTGCATTTGTTATTTCTCCCGCCATCCCTTTTAATACCCTGGGATGCATTCCATCAGGACCAGGAGACTTGTCTACCTTTAGCCCCATTAACTTGCCCAACACTCCCTCTTTTGTGATAATGATAGTTTCTAGGTTCTCACCTGCCATAGCCTTCCTGTCATCAATTTTTGGCATGTTATTTGTGTCTTCCACTGTGAAGACCGACACAAAATACCTGTTCAACGCCTCAGCCATGTTCTCATTTCCAGTTATTACATCCCCCTTCTCATCCTCTAAAGAACCAATGTTTACTTTAGCCATTCTTTTTCATTTTATATCTTTGTAGAGATTTGTGCTATCTGTTTTTATATTCTGAGCTAGTTTACTCTCATAATCCATCTTACTTTTCTTTATAGCTTTTTTGTAGCTTTCTGTGACCTTTAAAGATTTCCCAATCCTCTAGGTTCCCACTAATCTTTGCCACTTTGGATGGATTTTCTTTCAATTTGATACCCTCTTTTATTTCCTTAGATATCCATGGCTGATTATCTCTTTTTCTGCAGTCCTTCCTTATCACTGGTATATACTTTTGCTGAGTACTATGAAAGATCAGCTGGAGACCTGGGCCGAAAGATGGCAGATGGAATTTAACCCGGACAATTGTGAGTTGACGCAACTTGGAAGGTCTACTGCATAAGGAAAGCATACAGTAGAGCCCTTAGAAATATTAACATACAGAGGGGTCTGTGCAGATCCACAGTTCCCTGAAGATGGCAACTCAGGTGGTAAAGAAGGTGTATGGCATGCTGGCCTTCATCAGTTGGGAAGTTGAGTATAGGAATTGGAAAATCATGTTGCAGCTGTATAAGACTTTGGTTAGGCCGCATTTGGAGTATTGTGTACATTTCTGGTTGCCACACTACTGGAAGGATGTTGATACATTGCAGAGGGTGCAGAGTAGATTGACCAGGATGTTGTCTGGTTTGGAAGATATGGACTATGAAGAAACGTTGAACAAACTTGGATTGTTTTCATTGCAGCGTCGGAGGATGAGGGGGGACCTGATAGAGGTTTACAAAATTATGACAGGCTTGGATAGAGTGGATAGTCAGAGTCTTTTTCCCAGGGTCGAAGGGTCATTTACTCAGGGCATAGGTTGAAAGTGAGAGGGGGAAATTTAAAAGAGATGTAAGGGGCATGTTTTTCACACACAGGGTGGTGAATGCCTGGAACGCGCTGCCAGAGGAGATGGTGGAAGCAGATTCTGTAACAACGTTGAAGAGGCATCTGGATAGATACATGAATAGGCCGGGAATAGAGGGATATGGACCACATAGAGGCAAGTAAATATTAGATTAGAGAGGCATCTGTGTCGGCACAGACTTGGTGGGCCGAAGGGCCTGTTCCTGTGCTTTGTTCTTTGTTTCCCCTAAAATTAAATTCCCTCCCCTACCATCCATCACCTTTTGAAACTGCCTCAAGCTAATCTGTGAAAGGCATGAGGACTCCTGAACTTTAGTTACACAAAGTGAGATGATGACAAGAACCAGCTTCGCTCTTTCCAAAATAGATGCAAGAAATATTTTGGACCCCTCAAAATATTGTAAAATCATTTCCAATACACTTGCCATTTTTCCCATGAAAGAATTTAACTGTGATTCGATACATAATGAAGTCAAAAGGCAAGAAGGGGTTCCATTTTGTTTCACGTACCAAATAAGATACAGAATCAGAAGTAGGCCATTCGGCCCATCGAGTTTGCTCCGCTATTCAATGAGATCATGACTGATCTGATCTGATAATCCTCAACTCCACTTTGCCACCTTATCTCAAGAAGCTTGACACCATCCAGGACAAAGCAATTCACCAAAGATCCTTAGACAGCGCCTTCCAAACTCACGATCACTTCCATCTAGAAGGACAAGGGCAACAGATACATGGGAACACCACCATCTGCAAGTTCCCCACCAACCACTCACGGTCCTGAATTGGAAGTATATCGCCATTCCTTCGCATCGCTCGGCCAAAATCCTGGAATTCCCTCCCACGGCAATGTGGGTCAACCCACAGCATGTGCACTGCAGCATTTCAAGAAGGCAGCTCACCACCATTTTCTCAAGGGCAACTAGGGATGGGCAATAAATGCTAGCCAGCCAGCGACACCTATGATTAAAAATCTTTCTATCACTGCCTTGTACATACTTAGCGACCCAGCCTCTGTGGTAAAAAATTCCACAGATTCACCACGAGATGGATAAAGTCAACAACAAGATAATAGATGTCAAACTGCTGAGAACATCTTCCTGCACACCTTGCATAATCTGCTGTAGTTTTCAAAATAGTCACAGCAGCAAGTGACAAAATTGGTTGTTTTATTGACGGTTTGTAAGTGCAGAAGACAGAACTTCAATTTTAGTATACATACTTAAACAAAAATGAAATGTGCATTAGAAATTATTCTATAAATTTTCAGGGGTACCAAAAAAATTCTTGCATCTTTTCTTTTGATTCCTTTTATTGCTTTTTAAATTTAAGTTTATCGATTAGTTTTTTTAAATCATTTGTGGGACACAGGCATCGCTGGCTGGCTAGCATTTATTGCCCATCCCTGGTTGCCCTTGAGAAGGTGGTGGTGAGCTGCCTTTTTGAATCACTAGTGTCACAAGTCAGTTTACATTAACACTGCAATAAAGTTACTGTGAAAATCCCCTAGTCGCCACACTCCGGCGCCTGTTCGAGTACACTGAGGGAGAATGTAGCACGGCCAATTAACCTAACCAGCATGTCTTTCGGACTGTGGGAGGAAACTGGAGCACCCGGAGGAAACCCATGTAGGCACAGAGAGAACTTGCACACTCCACACAGGTAGTGACCCAAGCCGGGAATTGAACCAAGATCCCTGGTGCTGTGAGGCAGCAGTGCTAACTACTGTGCCACCGTGCCACCAATTGGTCTGATATTTTAAATATCCTAGTGAATCTCCACGTCACTTGGACCAGTTGAAAACAAAAAGGCCAACTGAAGAAGACCAGCTGAAAAAGGCCAACGGAAGAAGATGGAAGAGAGTATGTCCGGGGTGCGGTCTTCATTATGCTGACTGCTTTTCTAAGGCAGTGGGAAGTGTAGACAGATCAAAGGATGGGAGGCTGGTTTGTGTGATGGACTGGGCTTCGTAGTTTCTTGTGGTCTTGGACAGAGCAGAACTATTCCATTAGCTTCAAATAATTCTGTCCTGATTAAAAATACTGGAAAATCCCATGTTCAGTTTTACAGCAGAGTTGATGATAAACCAATTGATTTGAAGGTCAGGCCTGTGCCCTCCTCTCCTTGGTATCAAAGTACCACACGACATTCCACCCAGTTCTGATGGTCATGTCAACACAAAGGTGCCAAGAACTACCAACTTTCATGCCCATTGCCTGATAAATTTAGCAGCAAATGCTAAATAAAAGTGCCTTTCGTTTTTCCTTCATCATTTGCTAACCATATAAGCTCTGAAAAAATATTCGATTTGTTTTTATTCAGTAAGCTGTTTATTCAGTATTACTTTTTAGAATTGGGAGCATATTGCTATTAGCTCCGACTCACAAAGTAACAGGCTTCCAACTACTGTTGTTAAATGACGTACACCCATGTAGTATGTGAGAACATTTTCCTTTGACCTTGGTTTAAAAAGAATGCCTTGTTTGACACAATACCTCCTTTCAGTATACATTTTAAGTACAGAAAAAGGTAAGTGTGATTCATTAGATTATTTGTTTTAAGCGGAGTACAATTATTCTTTTCTTCATTGTCTCAGACTATACTCACACAGAATCAGACACCATAGCAAAGAATATACATTCAAATGGAAACGTATTAATCCAATACTAAGTACAGCAACTTTCATTTTCATAAAATGTTGTCTTCTGTAACCATTTTATTAAATACTGTTTAATGGGAGCATCTTACTTTCTTTCAAATCTATCATTCTCAAAAATCTTCGAAGACAATAAAGAAACTCAATCTATCAATGATTGCATATGAGAGAGAGAGATAGAGGGAGAAAGAAAGGAGAAAGAGAGAGAAAGGAGAGAGAATAGAGAACAATTTTAAAAATGGATGCAAAAAGTAAACGGTTGATTGTGATTGTGACATGTCTTTGAAAATGTCATAAAATAGAATCCCTACAATGCAGAAGGAGGCCATTCGGCCCATCGAGTCTGCACCAACTCTCCAACAGAGCTCTTACCCAGGCCCTCCCCCTGCCCTATCCCTGTAACCCCACACATTTATCCCACTAGTCTCCCTAACCTGCACATCTTTGGAGTGTGGGAGGAAACCGGAGCACCCAAAGGAAACCAACTCAGACATGGTAAGAACATGCAAACTCCACACAGTCACCCAAGGCCAGAATTGAACCTAGGATCCTGACGCTGTGAGGCAGCAATGCTAACCACTGTACCACCCTCATGTCCTTAAGTCTACCCAGCATGTATACAATGGTATGCTCTGCACCATTCAGTATCTGGTGCAAACACCATTTGTTTGTCTACACATCACACTATTTAATGATAAAGTCAGGCATGCAGTTATTTACAAGTACATAGACTATTCCAATGGCCCAAGCAGAAATGAAGGAGATAGTCATCGACTTCAGGAAGCATCGTGGTGGACATGCCTCTGTCTACATCAATGGAGACAAAATAGAAATGGTGGAGAGCTTCAAGTTTTTAGGTGCCCAGATCACCAACAACCTGTCCTGGTCTCCCCATGCTGACACTATAGTTATGAAAGCCCACCAATGCCTCTACTTTCTCAGAAAACTAACAGCATTGACTCATAATGGGGGCATGCTTCCAACGATATCACATAACTTATCAGTAGGCGATGGTGCCAGGAGCAGAAGGGGTGTCATAGCCAGATCCAATCCTTACCTCACCCAGTACTCAAACAGTGCATCTTCTATGGGCCATTGAATAGTGATCAGCAGTGAGGAGCCTTATTAGTTCCAGATATTTTCTGTATTTCTTTGAGCGCTTATGAACAGATGGCAGTAAACTTAAGAATGGTAAGTAAATGGTTTATCAATTTGATACCAAAGAAGGGGGAAGAAAAAAGGGCTAAGAGGGCTGGAACAATAGTCATAGGATCTCACTAAAACTGGAAGTTTCAACAAAACCAAGGCTAATGGTGGTCAAAGGTAAAATACTCAGCTGGCTGTAGTCATACCTCACACAAAAATAATATTGTTTGAGAATCAGTCATGAGTTCTTCAGGAAAGTGTCCTTGCCCTGACCATGTTCAGTGGCTGTGCCAATGACCTCCATCCAGTCATAAGGTCAGGACTGGGGGCGTGTGCAAACAACTTAACAAATTCCAGCTCCACCCATGACTTTTTGGACATAACAGCCAGGCTTAGGCTGACAATTTTCAGGGAACATTCATTCTGTATAAGGCTGTATAACGCTTTGGTCAGATCCCATTTGGAGTATTGTGAACAGTTTTGGGCCCCATATCTAAGGAAGGATGTGCTGGCCTTGGAAAGGGTTCAGAGGAGGTTTACAAGAGTGATCCCTGGAGCTTGTCATATGAGGAACGGTTGAGGACTCTGGGTCTGTATCCGTTGGAGTTTAGAAGGATGAGGGGAGATCTTACTGAAACTTACAGGATACTGCGAGGCCTGGGTAGAGTGGACGTGGAGAGGATGTTTCCACTAGTAGGAAAAACTAGAACCAGAGGGCATGACCTCAGGTTAAAGGGACAATCTTTTAAAACAGAGATGAGGAGGAATTTCTTCAGCCAGAGAGTGGAGAATCTATGGAACTCTTTACCGAAGAAGGCTGTGGAGGCCAGATCATTGAGTGTCTTTAAGACAGAGATAGATAGGTTCTTGATTAATAAAGGTATCAGGGGTTATGGGGAAAAGGCAGGAAAATGGGGATGAAAAAAATATCAGCCATGATTGAATGGTGGAGCAGACTCGATGGGCTGAGTGGCCTAATTCTTATCCTATGTCTTATGGTCTTATTCCACGTAAGTGGCTAATGGCAATGCTCGTCTCAAACAACAGAAAGTCCATGCACTTTCCCTTGACTCCTAACTGCAACACCTGTGTTCTCCATAATTAGCGTTTTGGTGGGAAAGTGGTGACAGGTGGGGGTGGAAAGGGATCAGAGTTTTGATTGGACCATCCACCAAACACCATGGTGTTGGAACAAGTGACTCACTTCCTGACTTTTTAAAGCCAAGTTTAAGTTGAGTGTGATGGAACACTAAACACTCACCTGGCTTGGGGCAGCCACAACAATACTTCAAGAAGCCTGACACTATCTCGAGGGCAGCAGTTTTTAAATTGACACCCCAGTCGCCAAGCTCAATATCTATCCTCCCAATTCACTGTGGCTACATTGCACACAATCCACCTGATTTACTGCAGCAAATCAGAGTTACTTCAACGGTGCCTTCCTCTGTTGCAACTGTACCACAGAGAGGGGGAAATCACCACCTCCAAGTCACACAACATCTCGACTTGCACATAAATTGCTGTTCCCTCATTGTTGCTGGGTCAGCATTCTGCAGTTCCTTATCTGGCACCATTGTGAAAACGTCATCAGCACAAGGACTGCAACAATTCAAGGATTTGACCCACTTCCACCTTTTCAGGGAAACTAAGAATAGGTAATAAATGGGGCTTTGCAAGCTGAGAACTATTTTTTTTCAAATTAGACCACATCCCAGTAATACCTTATAATGCAAACCATTAAAGAATGGTCTCACCTTACCCCATTCTTAAGGCCATCACTAACCCAAGGAATCCCAAAATAAGACTTAGACAATAAGAGCGCATCCTGCAGCCAAGTCAGTTTAAGTGGCTCTCATGTACATCATTTTTTTAAAAACCTGTGTTTCACTATTTACTCATTACGTGTACAATGACAGAGAAAAATAATCATCAGTGCCCACTATAAAAAACATTGATATCTGTCCATATGAGTAGAACAAACTGCAACATTAAATGGGAACTGATTAAAATCAAGAAATTCAACAGTGAAATAGATAGAATGGGATGATGATAACATGTAGCATGTCTACCTTTCTGCAGCCACTCCATGAATGTGCCAGGACTATATTCGCCATTCTGGAAAGCAGTTACTTGATAAGGTCTCAGGATATCAGGTGGAATTTTCTGGCCATTCATGCCAGCAGGATTCTCCATTCCCGATGCAGTGAATGAAGATTTGGCTGAGCGCCAAATTCTCCGCCCTCACTTGCAGTGGCAGTGGTGTGTCAATGACCAGAAAATTATGGCCTTGGAGTATCATTCACAGTTCTCCATATTGTAAAAAATATAGAGGCAGTAACGAAGGTACAGAATCGATTCACAAGGAAGATACCATGGGAGGACGAGATGTGAGGCTTTATACATGTCAGGAAAGACTGAAGAGAAGAGACTGAATCTGTAGAACACATAAAGTTGAGGTGTGACCCAATAGAGGTCTTTAAAATTATGAAGGGTTTGGTATGGTAAACATAGAGACAATGTTACTGTTGTGAAGTTAGTGTTTGGAGAGAGAGAGAGAGACTTGCTGAATCTTTCACTGCTGCATTTATGTCTTAAAAGAAAGCCTCATCTCAATTGCAAAGGTACCAACAGAAGATAGTGAAAACAGAAGATAAAGAAGAAAAAAGATTCTATTTTTTTTGTTGGTAAGTGGGAATTATATTTATCTAAACAGCATTCCATTAGAATAGTGTTTTATTCAGATTCTTAATAGTTCAGTTAACCTGTTTACTGTTATTTAGATAAATGAAGTGTTGTTGCTTTTTCAGAGAGAGTAGTTATTTTGATTTGATCACTAAAAGTTGCTGAAGTACAGATAATACCCTTCCTCACACATTCTTTAACAGATTTTAAGCGAGGTACTTCTCTTTGTATTGTTGAGCGTTAGTTCTCAGAAAGGAGACCAACCTCCCCTTCATAGCAGTTGCCACTTACATTGTGGTCAACAGTAGAGCCATGAATCTATGATAGTCATCGGTAAATCAAATAAGAAATTGAGGAGAAGAGAAACTTCTTTTCCCAAAGAGTGGTAATAATGTAGAACTTATAGAACACTCTACCGCAAGGCAAAAAGCACTTTAAGGGAAGCTAAATAAACACAAAGGAGAAAGGAATAGAATGTATATGAATTTTTCAGCCATTCACGCCCTGCCACTGCTGCGAGGCTGGAGATTTTGGCACTCAGTCCAATCTCCGTTCACTGCAGCGGGACCAGAGAATCCCGCCAGCGTGAACAGCTGGGAAATCCCGGTCAACATGTTGATTGGGTTAGGTGAGGCGGGGTGGGAAGAAGTTGATGTGTTGCATAAATGCTGGCATGGACTAGTTAGGCTGAAAATGGCCCTTTTCTGAACTGCAGATTCTATACAGGTTTTGTTGCAATCATTGACTTTATTTAGTATTTGGTATCTTGAGTAATCGTCAATGAAACAGTGACTGCATCTCAAAATGTAATTCATTGTATCTAGAGCCATGAGAAGTTTTGGCACAATAAGGTGTTAGGTGAATACAAGTAGAATAAATAGAAGCTGTTTCTGAAAACTCAGTTTCAAAGAGACCTTTTAGTAGGATTTGCAAACGTGAAGAGTTACCACATTAAATTAGGTGGATTGGCCATGGTACATTTGCCCATTAGTGTCAGGGGAATTGTCAGGGTAATTACGTGGGGTTTCAGGATAGGGCTTGGGTGGGATTGTGGTCGGTGCAGACTCGATGGGCCAAATAGCATCTTTCTGCACTGTAGGGATTCTACTAAATTATGACTTTCAACATCAACCTTTGGGAAAGACTCTTTTCCCAAATATTGCAGCAGAGTTCCAGGCAATAAAGCAGCATGAATTTTGCAATGAGCTGTCACTTTCAATGTATCAATAAATGTTCTACATTGCAGGATGGCAATGTTGAGAAGCACATATTCTTAAAATAACATTCTTCCAGTATAATTCAGAACATGTTTTGCCAATTTGAGGGTAACTAACCTCTGAAGGCTAACACGGAGGGATGTTTAGACAGGCTAGAATTGGAGGCACGCAGAAATTGTGGGGCTTTTTCCAAGTGGCAAACAGTGACTAGTGGGGGTACCGCAGGGTTCAGTGCTGGGACTCTGACTATTTGCTATTTATATTAAATGCAATATCTCCAAATTTTCAGATGACACAGAGGTGGGTGGGAAGGAGCTGTGAGGAGGATGTAGAGATCCTTCAGTGTGATTTAGACAAGTTGAGTGAGCGGGCAAATTAATGGCAGATGCAGTATAATTTGGATAAATGTGAGGTTATCCACTTTGGTAGCAAAAATGGGAAGGCAAATTACTATCTGAATGGCATTAAATTAGGGAAGGGACCTGGATGTCCTTGCACACCGATCATTGAAGGTAAACATGCAGCTGTAGCAGGCGGTATAGAAGGCAAATGGTATATTGGCCTTCATAGTGAGAGGATTCGAGTACAGGAGCAGCGATGTCTTAATGCAATTATACAGGGCCTCGGTGAGGCCACACCTGGAATATTGTGTGCAGTTTTGGTCTCCTTATTCGAGGAAGGATATTCTTGCTGTAGAAAGAGTGTAGAGAAAGTTTACCAGACTGGTTCCTGGGATGGCGGAACTGACCTATGAGGATAAATTGAATTATTTAAGATTGTTTTCGCTGGAGTTCAGAAGAATGAGGGGGTATCTCATAGAACACTAGATAATTATAACAGGATTAGAAAGGATAGATGCAGGAAGGATGTTCCCGATGGGGAAGCCCAGAAACAGTCTGAGAATGCAGGGTAGACGGTTTAGGACAGAGATGAGGAGAAATTCGTTCATCCAGTGAGTGTCAGCCTGTCGAATTCTCTACCACAGAGAAAGCAGTTGAACCCAAAACATGGTATGTTTTCAAGAAGCAATTAGATATAGCACTTGAGGCAAAAGGGATCAAAGGATATGGGGAAGGTGGGATCAGGCTATTGAGTTGGATGATCAGCCATGATCATAATGAAAGGTGGAGCAGACTCAAAGGCCGAATGGCCATCGCCTGCTTCTATTTTCTGTTTCTATGAGAGGAAGCTACAGAGACAGAAAGAGGTCATGGAAGTTCCTCTATAAAAGCTCTTGGGTATTAATAGTTTTAATACAAAACAGTAACAACAACTTGTAACACTTCTAACATAGCGCGCAGCACTTTCCAGCCCAGAAACTAGCGGACATCGTCACAGGCAGGATGGAACATTTAGAGAGCTGATAAAAGTCAACGCTCTCCAGATTTTTCTGTCCTGCTCACAACAATGCCCACTGCTGGTGGGACTTGAAAATCCCGGTCAGGCAAACATTACGAAATGTGCTGCACTGGAGTGTTATCAAACAAAACTTGACACAGAGCCACATGAGGAAACATTAGGGCAGATCTT
Organism: Mustelus asterias; assembly: GCF_964213995.1. Classification (NCBI taxonomy): domain Eukaryota; kingdom Metazoa; phylum Chordata; class Chondrichthyes; order Carcharhiniformes; family Triakidae; genus Mustelus; species Mustelus asterias. Next base: position 26,694,664 of record NC_135813.1, read on the forward strand.
GTCAAAGATGTGGGCTTTAAGGAATGTCCCAAAGGAGGAAAGATAAGTGGAGAGGTTTCGGTCTCTCAAAGGGTTGGCCCTAGGCAGCTGAAGTCACAGCCACCAGCGGTGATGCAATTAACATGGAGGATGCTCAAGAGGCCAAAAATGGAACGGCACAAAGATCTTGGAGCGTTGTCGGTCTGAAGGTGGTTACAGAGATACAAAGAGCTAAGGCAACGGAGGAATTTGAAAACCAGGATGGGTATTGCTTAACCAGGAGTGAATGTAGGTCAGTGAACACAAGGACAATGGGGCGCATTCCCTCTAAGTTGCGTGGCTGCGCAGCAACCGAAAAATTTCTGCACAGGCCATGCACAGGTGGGCTCCTTTAAATTAGTTAAGCAATTAGAGGGAACTTTGCCAATTTGCAAACAGGACTCGGCGGGAGTTAGGACACAGGCAGCAGAGTTTTGGATGATCTCAGGTTTGCAGAAGGTGGGACATGGGGGAATAGCAGGAGAGTGTTGAGGTAGTCAAGTCTAGAAATAATAAGAACATGCAAGAAGGTCTCAGGAGCAGGTGAGCTGAGGTAGGGTGTAGGAAAACCATGATAGGCAGGTGGAAGTATAATCATTGATGCAGATTAGTTTAACTTTTTCCACAGTTCTTTGCATGTGAATGAGAACTATTTATAAAGTGACCCAAATAGATCAGTCAGATTTTAAAAACAGTGAGAGGTTAACGTAGGATTGGGAATGGATACTTTAACACAGGAAGGTCAGTTTGTTCAATTTTACGATGGAAAATGTTCCCAGTGTGCACACACTATCGATATTATATTTTCAGGCAGGAACTTTACACAATAATTGGAACCTCAGTGAAGAGGCAGCATTTTCAAAGCAACTGAAGTAAATATCACTGTTTGACAACTGGGTGGAATGAATTAATGATCAAAGGCGAAGGAAGCCAGATTTGAACACACACTAACAAATGACTATTATCATAAAATAAAAGCAAAATACTGCAGATGCTGGAATCTGAAACAAGAGCAGAAAATGCTGGAAAATCTCAGCAGGTCTGGCGGCATCTGTAGAGAGAGAATAGAGCCAACATTTCAAATCTGGATGACCCGTCGTCAGAGCCGGCTGACTGTTACCGCTTTGACATCAATGGGGAAGAAAATGTTCTTGTGTCCTCTGTTTAACATGCCTGTAAATCCATTAGTAAAGAACAGGTTTACAATTTTCTTATAGAATTGAATCTTATGGAATCCCTACAATGCAGAAGGAGGCCATTCGACCAATTGAGCCTGCACCATTGAGGCCCTATCCCCATAACCCAACATATTTACCCTGCTAATCCCCCTGACACTAGGGTCAATTTACCATGGCCAATCAACCCAACCCGCACATCTTTGGACTGTGGGAGGAAACCGGAGCACCCAGAGGAAACCCACACAGATTTGGGGAGAATGTGCAAACTCCACACATTAGTGACCCATCTAAGTACACTTCCGCTGTGATCACCAGGAACAGTAGCCAAGACTGGAACATTTTTGCCAAATTGTGTTGTTCCTTAAGGACAAGATTAAGCAGACTTGGAAGGGGTAATAATCACAAGGTTAACAATCACATAAGCTGCTACGAGAAAATTAAAACGGAGGTCTTTATAAAGTCTTCACGCATAAGCAAAAAAGCCTTTAGTCTGAAATAATTCATTAAATCAGAACATCTGGAACTGGGAGAGGGAATGATATCCACAGACACAAACACAAAATGACAGTGACCCAAGCCGGGAATCGAACCTGGGTTCCTGGCACTGTGAGGCAGCAGTGCTAACCAAAGTGCCACCGTGCGATATGTTTTGGTACACAAAACATACAAACGTCACTTCAACAATCCGCCAGTCGAGGTGGAATGTGAGCCATGCCAATGCACCTTTTCCAAGTGCATCTTTTGGTTCATCCACAATATGTCGGCAAAAACAATCTGGCAAAGCTGAAACAGGTGCTAGAAGATTAAGGGTCACGGTGAATTTGTAGGATCGGGTGTCATGAGTTCATCCATGGATTAAATTGCTCAAGAGTAAACATGTAAACAAGGGGAAAGAAGGAGACCAAGTACAAAATATTGGTATAGGACTTATCTCTATCCACTCACAGTTATTGATTAAGGTTACGTCACTCATAAGGTACAGATATTAAAACCAATCACAATCACTGCATGTTTGCTTAATTATAATATCCAATCAGTATGAAGACTTCATCATGTTAGCTGACCTAATTCATCTTTGTTGCAAAATTATCATTGATATCATTTGTGTTTGTGTCTGTGGATATCATTCCCTCTCCCAGTTCCAGATGTTCTGATTTAATGAATTCTTTCAGACTAAAGGCTTTGGTGCTTATGCGTGAAGACTTTATAAAGACCTCCGTTTTAATTTTCTCGTAGCAGCTTATGTGATTTTTAACCTTGTGTGATTATTAACCCTTCCAAGTCTGCTTAATCTTGTCCTTAAGGAGCAAAACAATTTGGCAAAAATGTTCCAGTCTTGGCTACTGTTCCTGGTGATCACAGCGGAAGTGTACTTAGATGGGTGCACAGCGCCTCTGTTACACCCCTAATTGAACAGTAGCACCACAGAGTTGAGGGTGCCAAGGAGGACACAACTGATTAACAATTGAAAGTGATTGTGACCTTGATGTTGCCACCTGAGTAATGATGTGGATTTTTGACAATCTCTGCAAGATACATGGAGCCCATGCCATACTTCAGCCATTGCCCCTCTCTTCTTCATCATCTTTAGTGGGGTTGTCTATTTGAGTGGTGCACTACCTTTACACCCAAGGCTTCAAGCTCCTGCTGCATCATGAGATGTTACACAAAGTGGTCATGAAAATTCCACATAGTAGCCCCTTTGGAACAGCACAATGCCGAACCTTATAAATCTTGCCCTCATGAACATAATTTAAGATTCAACTTGGGAGTTCAGGATTTTAGGGCCTACTCAAATCAGCAAAGTTTTTCCAGGCCACTCTATGAGAAAGCCTCAATAGTTTTCCAAAAACAGTGTTGCTTTTTGTGCTAATTACATTTCACATATTTCAGGATGAGATTAAGACAGTTAGCAGTGCTTAACATTGCTGCCTCACAGCGTCAGGGACCTAGATTCAATTCTGGCCTTGGGTGACTGTCTGTGTGGAGTTTGCACATTCTCCCCGTGTCTACTTGGGTTTCCTCTAGGTGCTCTGGTTCCTTCCCACAGTCCAAATATGTGCAGGTTAGGTGCATTGGTCATGCTAAATTGCCCCTTAGTGTCCCATGATGTGTAGGTTAGGGGGGGATTAATCAGATAAATACATGGGGTAACAGGGATAGGGCCTGGGTGGGATGCTCTATCAGAGAGTCGATGCACGCTTGATGGACCAATTGGTCTCCTTCTGCACTGCAGGGATTCTATGATTCTATGGTTCATGATCGGGGTCGGAATTCTCTGAGCTCTCCTGCAGCTGGAATTTTCCAGTCCCGCTGCAGTGAATGGAGATTTGGCTGAGTACCAAATTCTCCGTTCTTGCTGGCTACAATCGCAAGGCATGCAAGAAACTGGAGAATTCCAGCCAGAATACAGTTATAAGGGTCTGGCACATATGGGGTTAATGTGGGACTGAGTACAATAATGCCCCACACAGTGATGTTAAAAAGTCACATGATCCAGACCCAGGGGTCAGTTTGGTGTTGAGCAGAGGCCAGTAAAGACCTAAGCCTGGAGATAGCTCCTAGTCTGTACTCTCTACTGTACATGTCTAAATATCTCACTGGTTAATAAAGACTTGCAGTGAACTGTCTGAAGACTACAAGAGGAACCATTAAGAGGCACCATTCTGTAACCATTCCAAAATAGGATAGGAATAATTAAAGGACAAAAAGGCTGATGAATAAAATTTGACCTTACGCTAAGAATGCCTATTGATGCCAATTTTGTCAATGCTGTGAATGTCCTTTTTCAATGAAGTAACTAGACCATAAGACATAGGAGCAGAAGTAGGCCATAAAGCCCATCGAATCTGATCCTGATCTGATATAATAATCCTCAACATCACATTCCCACTTTATCCTCATGACCCTTGATTCCCTGACTGATTAAAAATCTATCTCAGCCTTGAACATACTTAACACCCAACCTCTACAGCCCTCTGTGTTAAAAAATTCCACAGATTCATTCCCGACAGAGAGAAAATTCCTCCTTATCTCTGTCTTTAATGGGGTGACCCCTTACTCTGCCATCTGGTCCTAAACTCTCCCATAAGGGGAAACAACCCCTCAGCATCTACCCTGTCAAGCCCCCTGTGAATCCTATATGTCTCAATAAGGTTGTCTCTCATTCTTCTAAATGCCACTGAGTACAAGCCCAACCTACTTAACCTCTCCTCATAAGAAAATCTCTCCACATCTAAGATCAACCTAGTGATCCTTCCCTAGACTGCCCCCAAATGCCAATATATCATTTCTTAGAAAAGGGAATGAAACTTGTCCACAGTATTCAGGGCTGTGGTCTAACTAGTGTCTTGCATATTAGTAGCAAGACTTCCTTATCTTTAAACTCCGTTCCCTTTGAAAGAAAGGTCAACATTCCTTTTGCCTTCCCAATTACCTGCTGAAGTTGTATGCCAGCTTATTGTGGTTAGTGCACAAGGACTCCCCCAAATCCCTCTGTGCTGCAGCTTTCTGCAGTCTTTCTCCATTTAACTAATATTGCCATGGACAATGCATCTTTTGCTTATATTTGGATGGGATTGGCCCACTTTCTTAAAGTGTAATTAAATAGGTGGATCTAATTGTGGAGCTGTGAAGGGGGGGATTTCATCAGCCAGCAGTAAGTACGTTTGCAATTTAAATGCTTCAGTCAGTCGTTCAAACTTTCCACCAAAGTCTTCCAGAGTCTGAAATTCCTTTGCAATTGATGTCATAGGCGCCTTATGTCCAAATATTTTGGTGAAGCTTAAAGGGAAAGGGAATCAAGAACCACATCAGGAAGGTAGAGTAAATATTATTGAACGAGATGGCTTCCTGTTGCTCAGAAAATGAAAAAAAGGGTTCAAAAATGTACGGCTGTACAAGTTAATCAAGTTTCTGCTGCTAGACTGCGATGTTCACGTTGTGATTCAACGTCTTTGTTATTTACCAGAGCAAACAGAGATAAGGAATTTCAGTGGAATGCACAGGATTCATGCTTTGGCACAATTTGTGCAAAAGTTAATCCTAGTCTCAACCTCTAAACCACTCAACTCTGCAATCTACAAGTATTAGGTCGCATATTTGAACTCATAGAATCCCTACAGTGCAGAAAGAGGCCAATTGGCCCATCGAGTCTGCACCGACCACAATCCCACCCAGGCCCTATCGCCATAACCCCATGCATTTACCCCAGCTAGTTCCCCCTGATACTAAGGGGCAATTTAGCATGACCAATCCACCTGACCCGCACATCTTTGGACTGTGGAAGGAAACCGGAGCCACCTGGAGGAAACCCAACCAGACACGGGGAGAACGTGCAAACTCCACACAGACAGTGACCCAAGCCAGGAATCGAACCCAGGTCCCTGGCGTTGTGAGGCAACAGTGCTAACAACTGCGCCACCATGCCGCCCCAATTGATCCCAAATTGTACCATTTTGTTAGAGCTTTCACTCATATTTTACAGAGATAATGACCTGAATATAAATATCATTTAAATGATATATAAATATCTCATGATTTATGCTGCAAACACATGGCCGTATATTTACAGCAGGAAACACCCAGGTCTCAATCTGTAGAAACTATATTGGTGTCTGTAGGTTTCACGTGGGTGCATTTTACTCAAGTGATTTTTTTTCTAAACTTGATTGCTACTTGTACAGTAAATCTTCATCGCAATGAGAGACCTGTTGAATGTTGGGTTGGGCAATTTTTCCCTTGCCCTGAAAGCAGCAATTGTTACCTTTAAAGAGTCCCTTTGAAGAACTGGGAGGCCTCAATGTTTTAGGTAATGTAGTCTGCCCAGTGTCAAGAGGAAAAGGTGAAAAATACTGACCAATCAGCTGTAGGACCCCACCCATATTCCCATCCTCCACTACAGATAACTATTTTTCACCTGTTCCAGTCATTCATCCTGATGTTGGGCAGACTGGCCTGCCTGAAATGTTGAGGCCTACCCATTCTTCTAAGGAACCTGCTCTTCCAGAGCAAATTTTACACGATGCAATCATCAAATCGTCTGACTCAATTGCAGCCTCAGAGCGCCAGGGACCCGGATTTGATTCCCGGCTTGGGTCCCTGTCTGTGCAGAGTCTGTATGTTCTCCCCATGTCTGCATGGGCTTCCTCCGGGTGCTCCGGGTTCCTCCCATAGTCCGACAGACGTGCTGATTAGGTGCATTGGCCATGCGGAATTCTCCCTCAGTGTACCCGAACAGGTGGCGGAGTGTGGCAACTAGGGGATTTTCACAGTAACTTCATTGCAGTGTTAATGTAAGCCTACTTGTGACACTAAAAAATAAACTTTAAACTTTAAACAATTTTATTGCTCTCGTGAAACCCTTAAAACAGCTTCTGCTGAATGTTTCTAGCTTTTTCTACTTTGTGTTGGATGACCTAAGGAAGGTTATATTGCCCTCGGAGGAGGTAAAATGACGTTTTGCAGGATTGATTCCTGAGATGAGATGGCCGTGCTTTGAGAGTGATTCGAGTAGAACGAGCCTATATTCTCTGGATTTATAAGAATGCAACGCGGTCTCATCAATATGTGTAAAATATTCTCAAGAGAGATTGACAGGTGGATGCTGAAGGGCTGCTGCCCCTGGCAGGAGTAACAAACGAGGGGTCATGGTCTCAGGGTGAGGAGTTAGAAGTGAGATGAGGAAAAAGTCTTCACTCATGGGATTGAGAGTCTTTGGAATTCTTTTCCCCAGAGAGTGGTAAGTACTCAGTCATTGAGGATAGTCAATTCGAAGATGAATAGATTTTAGGTCACTAATAAAACAAAGGGATATAAGGATAGGGACGTGAAAATTGTGGGTGGAATTTTACTATTTTCTTGCAGAGCGTGGCAGCGGGAAGAAAAGCGGCATTGAAGCGGCCAGCTCCAATGACAGCTTTCTCCATGCTATCGTTATTGGAGATAGAAAATAAAATTGAATGGAGCTGGGGAGGTGGCCCACAACATCACGCTGGCTTTGATTGAGCCCATTCACCAAGCAACTTTATTCTTTAAAGATCGGGACAGCATTTTTAAAGCTGCCCCGCTGCACTGAAGCCAAAATAGAATACACCCACCATAACCATCCCCCCCTCCCCCTCCCAAGGCAATCTCCCTTGGCACATTGGCACATCACACCTGAGCTCTTCTGGGTGATCTGCCCACCAATGGTAATTCATGCCAGCGTGCCCTCACACTGACATGAATGGATAATCTAACGGGGGGGGGGGGGGGTATTCATTTCTACAGGATGTGGGCATCACTGGCTGGGTCAGCATTTATTGCCCATCCCTAACTGCCCTTCATTTCAGAGGGCATTTCAGAGTCAACTACATTGCTGTGGGTCTGGAGTCACATATAGGCCAGACCAGGCAAGGACGGCAGATTTCCTTCTCTAAAGGACATTACTGAATTAGATGGGTTTTTACAATAATCAACAATGGTTTTGTGGTCATTGTTAGTGGTCGATAATTACATTTAAATTTATGATAATGGGGCCTTGATGTTGAATGCCAGGATTCCCATTGCATCACTGGCAGGGGCACGGGGTCATGCCCCTTGATGAGACTTCCAGCCGGCATAAAACGTTTATTTATTAGTCACAAGTAGGCTTACATTAACACTGCAATGAAGTTACTGTGAAAATTCCCTAGTCGTCACACTCCAACGTATGTTCAGGTACACTGAAGAACAACTTAGCATAGCCAATGCACCTAACCAGCACGTCTTTCAGACTGTGGGAGGAAACCAGAGCACCTGGAGGAAACCCACACAGACACGGGGAGAACGTGCAAAATCCACACACACAGTAACCCAAGCCGGGAATCAAACCTGGGTCCCTGGCGCTGTGAGGCAGCAGTGCTATCCACTGTGCCACTGTGATTTGGGATTCTCACAATATTTTCCGCCCCCATCACCAAACCCGCCCGAGGAGGACACGAGTGGGAAATCCCGGCCTATGTATCAGTTCAACCAGGATCTTTTTGAATTGCAGAGCAGACTTGAGGAGCTGGATGACCTACCCCTGCGCCTATTTCATACGTTCTCATTGCCAGTGTCTGCAGGTATTGTGGTTTGAGGGCGTCTTCCCCTTCACAGCTGGTTTTTCTTGACATTTTCCATTCAATTCTACCCGCCCCTGTAGTCAGATATTAGCGGAAATATTCCAACCCCAGCACAAAAAATGTATTGCATCGTCAAGAGCAAACCATGTAACCTGCACCAATTGGAAAATAATAGTGCTGATGAAACAACATTAAAAAAGTTTTATCGCTTACACCAATGCTGCAGTTGACCTCAACTCCCAGCGTTGAAAGGTTAGAGGTTACAGGGTCAAAGATCGGCTATAGTCACCAGGCAGGAAATGCACATGTGGTTAACAGCTGAGTGGATCAAGGAAAGCTTGTGGTGAGCCCTGTGTCTGTATAATATGCCAATTGACAACTCTCGAAGCTCCCAATTAAATCATTCCTACTCAGCAGACATACCAACCTTCCCTGTGGAACTGTACCCAGGAAATAGACGGCATTTCAATGGGGGAAGAGAATGAAAAATAAATAAATAAATTGGGGCGACACGGTGGCACAGTGGTTAGCACTGCTGCCTCACAGCACCAGGGACCCAGATTCAAATCCGGCCTTGGGTGACTGTGTGGAGTTCGCACATTCTCCCCGTGTCTGTGTGGGTTTCCTCCGGGTGCTCTGGTTTTCTCCCACATTCCAAAGATGATGTGGGTCAGGTGGATTGGCCATGCTAAGTTGCCCATTAGTGTCAGGGGGACTAGCAGGGTAAATACATGGGGTTACAGGGATAGGCCTGGGTAGGATTGTTGTCAGTGCAGGCTTGATGGGCCGAATGGCTTCCTTCTGCACTATAGGGATTCTATGAAATTATAAATTCAACCCAAAAAGGTAAAAAAGAACAAGAAAGTGTTTTAAAATTAAAGTTTCTTTATAAACTGCGACGGATTTTGAAAGCAACTTTGAATTTGTGCTTCACATCATGTGACAGATAAGTGACACCATTATCACAAGGGCAGCATGTGTTGAAGTCAAAGTGCCCCCATCACTTTCTCAGGGCACTAGGGACGAGTAATAATTTTCACTTCACCCACTGCACCCACAGCCAACCAACTCATGTTTATTTATTTCTTAAAATTGTCTCCAACACTCAACAGCCTCAATAATGCATCACTTTGCACAGCAATAAATGAAGTGTGCAAATGCTCCTTGCAAATCCGTGTGGGTGTTTGCTTCTGAATCTGGTGCATCTCCAATTTGGCACACTGCTTCACAACAACCTGCACTCAAAAACACAGAGAGACAAGTAATATTATGACGGACACCCCGTCCCGAATCGGGACGGACGAGGCTCGCAGAACAGAATTCTCCATTGGCATCGGGAGGGATTTTATGAGCCTTGCCTGAGTGAATATACTGGCCCAGTGTCTCTTAATTTACTCAATGTGAGGAACTGTCTGGATTGCAATACCCCTGCCCTGTAAAACCACCCACACACGCACAATGATCCTACCATTTTCAGAGAGCCTTTGCAGTCATGGAGCAGTTGTAATTGACAATGGAGTACTTGTCAAGTTTGTACTTTTGATTTATTTCAGTGCATTTTTCACACGATGCAATATTTTCCAAACCTCCCTAAATCCAGACGGTATCCAAATGATAATGACTTTAGATCCTGAGATAATACAGGAATCCAATGGACGGTTCATTTTCTTTTTAAAGAAATCGCCCCCTTAGCCATCGTTGAACTTTTTAAATAACTCCAGGCCTTGATTTTAACATTTAACTGGGACATTTCAAACAACAATTAGCATTCTTAAAATTTCAACACCCACCCACCCACCCCCCCACACAAAAACCAGTGTAAGATATAATTGAGGTGCTGAGCTCAAACGCAGATGTTGTAAGTTCAAGATCCACCATGGCAAGCTTGGAGATTGAGTTCAATAAATCTGGTGATTTATGGGACAGTTACCAACAGAAATATCCATGGAATCTGGTTCATCAATTTACACTCCAAGAAAACTGAGCAGCTTTTAATACCCTCTGAAATCCAACAGTCTGTGTGGAGTTTGCACATTCTCCCAGTGTCTGCGTGTGTTTTCCCCCGGATGCTCTGGTTTCCTCCCACACTTTAAAGATGTGCAGGTTAGGTGGATTGGCCATGCCAAATTTCCCCTTAGTGTCCCATGTTGTGTAGGGCGGTGCGGTGGCACAGTGGTTCGCATTGCTGCCTCACAGCGCTAGGAAACCGGGTTCGATTCCCGGCTTGGGTCACTGTCTGTGTGGAGTTTGCACATTCTCCCTGTGGCTGCGTGGGTTTCCTCCGGGTGCTCCGGTTTCCTCCTACAGTCTGAAAGACGTGCCGGTTAGGTGCATTGACCCGAACAGGTGCTGGAGTGTGGCAACTTGGGGAATTTCACAGTAACCTCATTGCAGTGTTAATGTAAGCCTTACTTGTGACTAATTAATAAACTCTAAGGTTAGGGGCATTAGGGGGGTAAATGTATGGGGGATCCAGGAGACCTCAGACTGTCTGATCCTTGCGATGGTCCTGCTTCCGCTTGGTGTGCATCAGAAGCAGTGTGGTGCTTCATCAGATAGTGACCCAGAAGCTTGCTGGGGCCTTGCTATGTGGCAGCAGCATGTGGGGTTGAGGTTATATTCCGAGGCATTACAGCAAAGTGGAGTGCAGAGAGAATATAAGGAGCACTTACCAGAGCGGGCCAAACATCTTACAGGAGTGCATCCCTGTCCTCTTGTGGAGGCCGCTGGCACTGACCAATGCTGCCACTGTCTCCCAGGCAGGGTTTGTGACTTGCAGGAGGGTCTCCTGCCAGCCTGAGGGAAGATTGTTCCCCTTCTCTCCTCTCCGGCATCAAACGGACAGGTGAAGGCCCCCCTCTGTGAATTGGGGAGCTGGCTTCCTCGCTGCCATCTTCCTGGTTTGACATTGAGCAGGTGCTGTGGAGCTGTTTAAATGCGGTGCCCCCCCCCCTTATTGAACCGCTCAGATGTCCCCCAGGGTGGGGAAATCAGATGCTTCGCTCCACAGGCATGGCATTTTTCATGTGGGGGCAATGTCTTTAAAAAAGTGACTAGAAATTTCAGTCCAGATCCTACCACCAGGGCTCGCAGCTTTAGGTGGAAAACCAGGACAGGTTTTCACACCTAAACTGGCACTTCGCCAAATTTTGGTAAAATTCTGCCCATAGAATGGAATTTAACCCAGCCTGCTGGAGTGGGCATGAGGGTGGGGGGGCGTCAGAGGCAGTAGGCTCCAGGTCCAATTGCCAGTAGCAGGAAATCTGTCCCACATTTAGTGGAGAGCGGGACGGTGGGGGATGGGGGAGAGGGGAGGGACACTAAGACAGGAATCCCTGTAGCGATAAAGCAATTAGATTCATTAATGAGCCACTTGAGACCAATAATCCAATAATCCCTGAATGCATGGGATTTAATGGTGGTTCGGAGGCGTGACTGAACTCGCACATGTCTCTATGGCCCTCTAAAAACCTGCTTCAGCCTCGGGGGAGGGGGGTGGGTGGGAGAGACTTCCTCATTCCTCATTCACAGGCACTTTGTGCCTGTCTGAGGGATCCAGCATTGGGAAGCGAAGTGGTTGCTGAAAGCGCCCCAGACCTTTGATTTGATTTGATTTGATTTGGTTCATTATTGTCACATGAATTGGGATGCAATGAAAAGTATTGTTTCTTGCACTATACAGACAAAGCATACCATTCATAGAGTACATAGGGGAGAAGGAAAGGAGAGAGTGCAGAACGTAGTATTACATTGATAGTTAGGGTGTAGAGAAAGGTCAACTTAATATGAGGTAAGTCCATTCAAAAGTCTGACAGCAGCAGGGAAGAAGCTGTTCTTGAGTCCGTTGGTACGTGACCTCAGACTTTTGTATCTTTTTCCCAATGGAAGAAAGTGGAAGAGAGAATGTCTGGGGTGCGTGAGGGTCCTTAATTATGCTGGCTGCTTTTCTGAGGCAGCGGGAAGTGTAGACAGAGTCAATGTATGGGAGGCTGGTTTGTGTGATGGACTGGGCTTCATTCACAACCCTTACATCCATCCCTCGTCAGTGAACCCCTTCCATTTACCGCACTCCAGAAATCCAGCTGTGATCCCTGGTGAAGGCCTCGATCCACTACTGGCAGCAGCCAGACCCCCTGGTGGCAATGCTGAGAACGGTGAGCGGTGAGGGATTCTGATTGGCTGTCAACTCTTGGGGCTGGGATGGCCATTCCTGTGGGGCCTCGATTGAGTAGAAGGCTTGAAACTGGCCTGATTGCATTTAAATGGCATTGGGCTTTCCCATGGGATAGTGGCGCAGGAATCCCACCTACTCTCCAACTGGTGTGTGGAACCTCCATTGGTCCATCAGAATTGCTCAACATGACCAGTCTGTAGTCATCCCATGCTTAAATATATAAAGCATTGAGATTGGCAACACTTGGGGATTGGGGAGGCAGTGGCGTAATGGTACTGTCACTAGACTAGAATCCAGAGACCCAGGGTAATTCTCTGGGGACCTGGATTCAAATCCCACCACAGCAGATGGTGACATTCAAATTCAGTAAAAACCTGGAATTAAAAATCTACTGCTGACTACTCAACCATTGTCGGAAAAACCCATCTTATGTCCTTTAGGGAAGGAAATCTGCCGTCCTTACTCGGTCTGGCCGACATGTGACTCCAGAGCCACAGCAATGTGGTTGGCTCTCAAATGCCCTCTGAAAAGATGGGCAATTAGGAATGATCAATAAATACTGACCCAGCCAGCAACGTCCACATCCCATAAAAGGAATAAATAAAACTGCACTGCAGCAACTTATCAAAATAGCACAAGAAAAATCATTTCTAAAGGAAATGAAATAGGTTCAGAAAGGGAATGACTTCCTAAGCGGTTATTGGATAGGCACATGGAGCACACCAGGATGATAGGGAGTGGGATAGCTTGATCTTGGTTTCAGATAAAGCTCGGCACAACATCGTGGGCCAAAGGGCCTGTTCTGTGCTGTACTGTTCTATGTTCTATGTTCTAAGCTGCTGTGAAAGATGTCACTTTCCTATAATGCAAGATGTATTAAACATTTAAACCGCAGGCACAAAAATGTCTACTGAATATCCAAAAACAAAGGTATCTTCTTACCGTAGCACTGATGCCATGTAATTTTACAGCCTGATATTCTGATGTGTTTAGAATGTATTTTTAGCTGAGCACGAGCTTTAAAACAATCTCTGCCTTCATCAATTAGGAATTGAGATCAGCATTAGATTAAGATACTTTCTGACTCAGAGTGGATTTGAGATGGCAATGTTTGGACAGGGCTGTTAGAGCAAAATCTGCTTGAAATAAATCCCTCACAAAGTCATTTAGTCAAATTGTCGCATCGCTGTAAACATAACTAATTTGTCAGGAAATGCGGTGCTTGGATCAACATTTCCATCAGCTACAGATAAAAATAGACGCTCTGGAAATCACCCCCCCCCCCCACCCCCCCCCACCTCTTATTGATTCACGAGTTAATAAAACAGGAGACACTTAACACAAACATTGCACAACAAAGTGGTTCGACTTGCATTTCAGGCCACTTTACCCTGTGATAACAGTGTGGCGAGTGCATGACACTTGACTGGCTGAATTAACTGAAAGGCTAAGTGGAGAATATTTGGAATGTCAATTCAGATGCTACATTTTACAGGGTGTTTACTCTGCAACTTGTGGCCTGCAAGTAACAGGTGTGGTTCTGCTTCTGGCCAGGCAGAACTTGGTTTACATTGCTTGGCTCCTGCCTGGCTGTAACTTGAGGTGGTCCCATTTAGTACAGGAGCTTGCTAACAATTTGCAGAGCACACCAACTCTCTCCCAACAGTTGGAAATGTTGATGTTTGATGAGTAGCGGGATGGAGAGTCATTCACTGTCTTTAGGTACAGGCAGTCCTCGACTTTATGACGTTCGAGTTACGATGAACGGCACTCTTGACGTTTAGAAATTGACACCCTGTTTTGACTTCACAATGTCAGTTTCAACTTTACAAACCACACCAGCAAATAGCTGGTCTTTGCTAACTGTCGCCTTCTTCCTATGTTCTGTCTTTTCCAACCTCCTGAAGGGCTAATTGCTTCTCAGATGCAGTATAGAAGTTGTCTTTGAGAGTGGGAGCACTGTTATGTCATTGGAAATCTATACTACCCTAAAGAAGTGATATTGAAACAAGATTGCTTTAACTCTATGACTCTATGATCTCACAAACTTTTCACTGATTAATGAAAATAGTGTATCGGGCCTTGGTTTCGGAACCAATCATCCATTTATAACATAGTTCCCATGGGAAAACTGGTTCTGAATTATGACATTTCAACTTCTGATGCAGTTTTCAGGAACCAATTATGTCATAAGCTTTGACAAAGGGTCATCTGGACTCGAAACGTCAGCTCTTTTCTCTCCATACTGATGCTGCCAGACCTGCTGAGATTTTCCAGCAATTTCTCTTTTGATGTCATAAGCCTGTACTTAAATGAGGGACACACAGGGGGGACTGTTCCCATTCTGCCCGCCACTGCAATCGTAGCGGGCGAGGGATGGACCATGGAAAGGTCCCTTGACCTCGGAAGGAATTTTCCGGTTTCAGGATGAATACGGCCAGAAATTCCCGCCCTAGGATTAAAAGTGCTGATGATGTCTAAAGATCCTACCCCCAACTCCAAATGCCTCATAATCAGATTTGATTCTAAACTGGATTTAACTCCATGTGGTATCAAGTTAAACTGGAAGATGACTACCCACTCCAAGGAACCTTAACTCCTCTTTGCTCCAAAGTCACATCAGAGCCAGGTTCTAGATTTACACAAATTTATCACTGACACTAAACTTAAAGTACATCTCCTGAATGCATGCAAGGTAAATGATACATCCAATCAGGTTGAATTGAATAGGTTTGATCCATTGAAATCCTGTAGAATGAAATAAAGAGTGGGGGATTGGTGCATGAGTCACAAAAACTCAGTCTGCAAGTACAACAGGTGATCAAGAAGGCAAATGGGATGTTGGCATTTATCGCGAGGGGGACAGAATATAAAAGCAGAGATGTCTTGCTGCATCTGTACAAGGCATTGGTGAGGCCACAGCTGGAATACTGTGCACAGTTTTGGTCCCCTTACTTGTGAAATATTGGCCTTGGAGGGAGTGCAGAGAAGGTTCACCAGGTTGATACCGGAGATGAGGGGTGTAGATTATGAGGAGAGATTGAGAAGATTAGGTTTGTACTCGTTGGAGTTTAGAAGGCTGAGGGGTGATCTTATAGAGGCATATAAGATAATGAAGGGGCTGGATACGGTAGAAGTGGAGAGATTCTTTCCACTTAGAAAGGAAACTAGAACTAGAGGGCACAGCCTCAAAATAAAGGGGGGTCAGTTTAGGACAGAGTTGAGGAGGAACTTCTTCTCTCAGAGGGTGGTGAATCTCTGGAATTCTCTGCCCACTGAAGTGGTGGAGGCTACCTCGTTGAATATGTTTAAGTCACGGATAGATGGATTTCTGATCAGTTGGGGAATTAAGGGTTATGGGGAGCAGGCGGGTAAGTGGAACTGATTCACTTCAGATCAGCCATGATCTTATTGAATGGCGGGGCAGTCTCGAGGGGCTAGATGGCCTACTCCTGCTCCTATTTCTTATGTTCTTATTATAAGTATACGGTTTGTTTAGCTGGGAGGCAGTGGTGTAGTGGTATTGTCACTAGACTTGATTCCAGAGACCCAGGGTAATGCTCTGGGGACCTGTGTTCAAATCTCACCATGGCAGATGGTGAAATTTGAATTCAGTAAACATCTGGAATTAAAAATCCAATAATGACCATGAAACCATTGTCGATTATCGTAAAAACACATCTGGTTCACTAATGCCCTTTGGGGAAGGAAATCTGCCGTCCTTACCTGGTCCGGCCTACACATGACTCCAGACCCACAGCAATGTGGTTGGCTTTTAACTGCCCTCTGAAATGGAGGGTAATTAGGGATGGGCAATAAATGCTGGGCCCAGCCAGCGACGCCCACATCCCGTAAAATGAATAAATAAAAATATATCTTGTAATAAACATAACCACAATAGGATTGTAGCAGCTTAACACCGGTAGAGGAAAGTATTTTTTTCAAAGCACACAAGGGGAAGCCCAGTATATCCGGTGATACAGGAAGCAAACAGACCACAATCTCAGTTGACATTTCAATACAAGTATGATGGGAGGATAATGTTGGTTTTGACTAAATAGCTAGATATAGAACTGAGGGCAAGGGAGGTTTGACTGAGAGAGCTTGCATAGTCCTGTTGAAGTTCACTTTCCATTGACGAGTCAGAGACAGGAACAGACTGTGTCTGGGGTGATGTGCTCACTGGATTTGGCAACTTAAAAGCATTGGGAACAAGAACAAGAAATCACTTTCTTCACTAAAGAATTCCTAACTATTAAGTCATTTTAAGTTATAAATATATTAGTCAGAGCCCTTGAAGAGCATTACAATCGCTCTTGTTATATCTGAAGCTGAATGAGCAGTCATCCATGAACAAGCTCTGCTCCCAAACTAATGGCAGCAAAACTGCACCGTGTGTGTTAAATGCAGGCGCAGAGTTCTACTCACTAGCCTGCGACTGCCAGCAAACCTTCTGGATAGTCAGCTCTTTCTATCATTAGAAACTTAAAGCCAGTTCAGCAGATGGCCCAAGTATGTTTCAAACCATGCACTTCTTGGCAATGGCCTCAGGGCTGGTGCCAAACTGCTGCTGAGAGGAATCAGCGGTTGCGCTGCACTCTTGGCGTGGGTGCAGGGCAGAGCTGCTAAATCAACAGCAAGCTGCAAAACAAAACCTCTCAGAATAAACTCTGCAGTGGTGCCTTGGCAGCTGAGCACGCTGCTGGATTAATACATTTTTCATAGTGTTCGGGGAGGGAAGACCGAATGAGCTCCGTCTGACAATTCAGCAAACACTCAGCACTGATTTGTGCGAGGTACAGAATAGAACAGTAAAGAGGCAAGAGTTTCAAAGTTTAAAATTTATTTATTAGTTTTGAAGTTTATTTATTTAAAGTTTATTTATTATTGTCACAAGTAGGCTTGCATTAACACTGTAATGACGTTACTGTGAAAATCCCCTAGTCACCACACTCCGGCATCTGTTGGGGTAGATTGAGGGAGAATTTAGCATGGCCAATGCACCTAACCAGCACATCTTTGGGACTGTGGGAGGAAACCGGAGCACCCGGAGGAAACCCACACAGACCTGGGGAGAACATACAGACTCCGCACAGGCAGTGACCCAAGCTAGGAATGGAACCCGGCTCCCTGGCACTGTGAGACAGCAGTGCTAACCACTGTGCTGAATGAGAGAGCATCACGCCAATCTCATAGTCAAGCTCATCCCGACACTCTGCTCAGTCAGAAAATC
This sequence comes from Mustelus asterias, assembly GCF_964213995.1. Classification (NCBI taxonomy): domain Eukaryota; kingdom Metazoa; phylum Chordata; class Chondrichthyes; order Carcharhiniformes; family Triakidae; genus Mustelus; species Mustelus asterias. Next base: position 26,712,352 of record NC_135813.1, read on the forward strand.
TCAGCTGGTGAAGGGGAATTGAAAGTAAAATGAGGAAACCTTGATCATGACATTGGGTGAGTTTTACAACCCCCACGTGTTGTGTTTACCGGGGGCAGAGGTGGTTCACCATTGATCACCGGCGGGATCTTCCGGCCCTACTGATGTCTGCAGCATTTTGCCTGGTTCCCCCCTCCTGCTGCTGGGGAATCTACCATGCGCGGGTGGGGGGGGGGCGGTCACCTTCGGCAGGGCAGAAGATCCAGCTGGCCGGAAGGGCTGGAAAATGTCACCCATAGCCCTTCCATCAATTTTTTTAAACAACTTATCACAAGGCATAAAACACAGTTGAAAATTCCAACTGATTGATATCAATAATCTCAAAATATTTCTAATTCAGTCACAGGTGTAATATTCACAACAGTAAAATCTCAGAACAGCAACTGAAAACACAACTCAGTGATGGATGTAATGAAAGATGAATTTACTTCAAATTAATTCAGGACAAAGAAGAAAATTAAAGACAACTTTGGTGCTTGTTTTGAACAAAAATTGCAGGAAATGTTGATTAAAATCCTCTTTCATTGCCTCTTTGCTGTGCTCTATGAATAATGAGCAAGTGACATTGGTGGAATTGTATTAGTTGACTGAGACTGATAATGATAAGCTAGGTTAACTAATAAGAGTCCAGAGTCAATTAGTTTACATAGAATCATAGAATCCCTACAGTGCAGAACAAGGCCATTCAGCCCATTGGGCTTGCAACGACAACAATCTCACCCAGACCCTATCCCCGTAACCCCATATATTTACCCTGTTAATCCCCCTGACACTAAGGGGCAATTTAGCATGGCCAATCAACCTAACCCACACATCTTTTGACTGTGGGAGGAAACTGGAGCACCCGGAGAATGTGCAAATTCAACACATACATGCCGGAATTGAACCCAGGTCCCTGGCGATGTGAGGCAGCAATGCTAACCGTTGTGCCACTGTGCCACCCATATCTTGATGTTAGCTCAATCCTGCCCACACCATCAACTCCAACAATTGCTTCAAGTAATGAAGGGACTAGGAATAGAGGGATACAAACGGATGGTCTAGTTAGGAACACATGATCAGTGCAGGCTTGGAGGGCCGAAGGGCCTGTTCCTGTGCTGTATTGTTCTTTGTTCTTTAGTAGCTTTATTGAGGACATAACTTCCATTTGGGTTGAAATGTGTTTTTTTTATTCATTCATGTTATGTGGGCGACACTGGCTGGGCCAGCATTTATTGCCCATCCCTAATTGTCCTTGACCTGAGAGACTTGCTGGGTATTTAAGAGTCAACGACATTGCTGTTGCTGTGGATTTGGAGTCACATGTAAGCCAGACCAGGTAAGGATGGCAGATTCCCTTCCCTAAACGACATTAGTATATGAGATGGTTTTTAAACAACAATCAACAATGGTTTCATGGTCATCATTAGACTTTTAATTGAATTCGAATTTCACTATCTGCCATGGCAGGATTTGAATCCAGGTCTTCCAGAGTATTACCCTGGGTCTCTGGATCAATAGTCGAGTGACAAGACCATTATGCCACCACCTCCTTTGATTTGTAGATCAACACAAAGAATAATCAGTTTTTGTTATTGAGAATTAAGATGGTAAAAACACTTTCAATAAAGCAAAATATAACCATTGATGATGATGATAATGGCAGATTCTTTGCAGGTGATCATATCTCTGTGGTAGTTGACATGACCACTGAAAACTGAAGAGATCGATGCTTGATTTGAAGGCTCTCGAGCAGTTGGGGAACAGGAAGTCTAGGTTTGGAGGGCTCTGGTAGAAGCAGTTTCCTTTCATTGTCTGAAAAGACAGCTAAAAAATATTTCTACTCTTACTTAATAATATTGGAAGCTTCAGAACCTGGATGAGAAAGTAGGTGGCTTAAGTAATACACTGTAGTTTAATGCAGATGTACTGCACTGCAGTAATTATGCAAGTTTATATAACTATATTCATGGCTAATCTTGCTAAAAAAAGATATAATTACATCATCTCGCCCAGGGAAGAGAAAAATTAGAATTATTCCACATCATGTCAGTGAAAATTAGTTGACCACGGTTCAAATTGGAATGAATAATTTAGCAGCAATTTCCAAACATTCAAATCATATATAAAACAGAACTTAATTCCTCAAGTGTCAATGTGGCATTACGAACACACCAAATATCATCATCATCCACAGGCTGTGGGAGAACTTCCCAGATGCAATATAGCCAACACAAAATGTTTTTCCTGATAGTAATGTGATTGAAACTGACCTTTTGGCTGTGTTCTTCGAGTAAGGAGATGAAGAACGTTCTGAGGCACACAGTCAGGATTCATATGACTCCGAGTGTTCTTCCTCGTTCTACAGATTAAAAATAAATAACAAAGCTTTTGTTTCCTTCTTTTGCTCTGGTTGCAAGAAGATCCCCCATGAAACGTTCACACTGGCTGCTGTTGATGGGAACAGATTCTCTCAGGGTGGAGAAGATTCCAATTTTCCTGATTGCCAAGGAAACACGTCCTGCTACCAAAGAATCTTGAAAATGTGAGACAATTTGGAATTCATCAAAATTCTACAGAATGCAACTTATTTCAGTATGCAATGGCAACAGTTGGTCTCAATATTGTTCAAATATTGGGCTAAATTCAAATGAGCTTGCTGTGAAGAAATAATAAGGCATGAAAGTGTGATGGCTTCGATAGTATGTTAATCTTGCAATGAGCTTATTTTGTGAAACATATTCATGGGGAACAAAAATCACGGAATTAGGTACATATGCATTATGCTTAACCTCCAGGCCCACCAATTAGGCGTTAATAGTCATGTTTTGGCAAGTTCAGAAATGACCTCTGGTTCTGAGGTGTACCAACCCTTCCAGAAAACACTTCCACATTTCTCCAATGGGTAAACACAATCACCAGCTTCAGGAAAGGCAATGTTGGAACAGTTTGTGTTCTGAATACTGTGGCAACGTTTGATAGATGCATTGGATGGAGCTTCTGCCTTCTGACAAAACCATCCAAAATTGCTGTCTCACATTTATCCTCTTCCCCTTCAACCACAGAATAAATGTCTCGGTTTAGCTCCGTCGATCTTCATTCATTACAACTCAGCTTAGTGTTGCCCGCAGTCCCCTTTTCAAAATCAACAACACCACACCTGGATTTATGCAGCGTGTTTGATATTGGACATGGACAGTCAAGAAAGCCGCAGGACAATGATCGACCAGCTTGTGGTATGAAATCTTACCAAATATTAACATGAACGGTTGTGGGAAAACATGCAGAGTTTTGGACATGTATCTCAAGACCAAGTAGGGTGTTCTATTTAATTCATACCTCCTCAAGTGGTTCATATTATTCACTTTGAGCCAAGGTATAAAATTTGAGTGAATAAGAATATAGAATCTGCAAAGGATCTGAAATATTATGTCCTTGGTTGATCTATGAATAACAGCAGCGTGAGAGCATGCAAATGGAACAGACTCGGTGGCACAGTGGTTAGGGCGACATGGTGGCACAGTGGTTAGGGTGGCACGGTGGCACAGTGGTTAGGGCAGCATGGTAGCACAGTGGTTAGCACTGCTGCCTCACAGCGCCAGGGACCCATCTTCAATTCCAGTCTCGGGTCACTGTCTGAATGGAGATTGCACATTCTCTCCATGTCTGCGTGGGTTTCTCTGGGTGCTCCGGTTTCCTTCCACAGTCTAAAGATGTGCGGATTAGGTTGATTGGCCATGCTAAATTGACCCTAGTGTCGGGGGATTAGGAGGGTAAATATGTTACAGGAATAGGGCCTGTATGGGATTGTGGTCAGTGCATGCTCGATGGCCTCCTTCTGCACTGTAGGGATTCTGTGACTCTATGATGAACATATAGGACAAAAAATGCACTGTATCATTCCTCCACTGACATGTGTTCTCCATTTCTTTGGAGTATCTACGATCGTGGTTGAGTCACTTCCTTTCAATAATCCTGACTGACTCTTGCACCACCATGGGCACATCTTCAGCATTTTTGGCAGGGGAGAGAGGCAATGGGGCACAGAGTTCAGGGGGTGGCCTAGCCGCTGGCAGAAGTTTGAAGAAAAACCGTGCGAATCAAGCTCCTTTCCATGAGGGCAACATTATTGTGCCATCATTCCATCTTTCAGAGTTTCCTACACCAAAACACCTACATGATCCCAACTAGCGTGAGTTTCCTCCGGGTGCTCCGGTTTCCTCCCACAATCCAAAGATGTGCGGGCTAGGTTGATTGGCCATTCTAAATTGCCCCTTAGTGTCCTGGGATGCATAGGTTAGAGGGGTTAGTGGGTAAATATGTAGGGATATGTGGATAGGGCCTGGGTGTGAATGGCCTCTTTCTGCACTGTAGGATTCTATGATGATTCTAATGTACCCCCATTGGCCAATGGTCGCTGGACACATAAGAGGTGGGAACTGTCAGAAATCTGGCAGGTGACACCATTCTGGCAGCCCAACTGTCTTTTCAGCCTTGGTCTATCTATGGGTTGGGGGGGTCAATTTAGTTCAGTTAGCTGGACAGCTGAAGTTACTCATGAAGGCCCTGCTTCTCAAGCTTGCCCCTCGCCTGAGATGTAGTGATCCTCAGGTTAAATCACCACCAGTCAGCTCTGTCTCACTCAGAAAGAGGGACAGCAGCCTATGGTCATCTGCAACGATGGCCACTTTATTTTTAAAAAATCTATGGGCTGGACAGAATATAAATCCCACTCTGTGTCCTTTCAGTCAAAGCCCCAGCTTGCGTGGCCTTGTTAGGCTATTTGCCCATTCAGTTACCATCTCAGCTGTCTTCTAACAGGACATACGCTCAGGTCCCAAAGAAATTTGAAGCCAAAATTATCTTCCAGTGTACATTTGTGTTGAGCAATGTGTCTGCTTGAATTATGCATCAACTATCCCTTTGCAACTTATTCTCAAGAAATGGACTCAGGTCTGTTCCTCCAAATATAAAAAATAAACAAACTGCAAAGTCATTGAAAAGATAGATTTGGTTATTATGAGGTTTGGTTATTATCCCAGAGAAGGAAGATCATGTAGAGAGATAGAGAAAGGGATAACTCACAATCATCAAAGTACTTGTTCTATACACTGTTCATTCATGCCATACAAGTGCCCGGCGATGACCATCTCCAACAGAAGAAAATCTAATCATCGCTCCTTGACATTCAATGGCATTACCATCACTGAATCCCCCACTATCAACATCCTGAAGGTTACATTGACCAGAAACTGAATCATATAAATACTAGGGGTTCCAGAGGTGGTAGGAATCCTGCAGCAAGTAACTCACCTCCTGACTCCCCAAAGCCTGTCCACCTTCTACAAGGCACAAATCAGGAGTGTAATGCAACACTCTCTACTTACCTGGATGAGTGCAGCTCCAAAGAACAAAGAACAAAGAACAGTACAGCACAGGAAACAGGCCCTTCGGCCCTCCAAGCCTGTGCCGCTCCTTGGTCCAACTAGACCAATCGTTTGTATCCCTCCATTCCCAGGCTGCTCATGTGACTATCCAGGTAAGTCTTAAACGATGTCAGCGTGCCTGCCTCCACCACCCTACTTGGCAGCGCTTTCCAGGCCCCCACCACCCTCTGTGTAAAAAACGTCCCTCTGATATCCGAGTTATACTTCGCCCCTCTCAGCTTGAGCCCGTGACCCCTCGTGATCGTCACCTCCGACCTGGGAAAAATCTTCCCACTGTTCACCCTATCTATACCCTTCATAATCTTGTACACCTCTATTAGATCTCCCCTCATTCTCCGTCTTTCCAAGGAGAACAACCCCAGTCTACCCAATCTCTCCTCATAGCTAAGACCCTCCATACCAGGCAACATCCTGGTAAACCTTCTCTGCACTCTCTCTAACGCCTCCACGTCCTTCTGGTAGTGCGGCGACCAGAACTGGATGCAGTACTCCAAATGTGGCCTAACCAGCGTTCTATACAGCTGCATCATCAGACTCCAGCTTTTATACTCTATACCCCGTCCTATAAAGGCAAGCATACCATATGACTTCTTCACCACCTTCTCCACCTGTGTTGCCACCTTCAAGGATTTGTGGACTTGCACACCTAGGTCCCTCTGTGTTTCTATACTCCTGATGACTCTGCCATTTATTGTATAACTCCTCCCTACATTATTTCTTCCAAAATGCATCACTTCGCATTTATCCGGATTAAACTCCATCTGCCACCTCTCCGCCCAATTTTCCAGCCTATTTATATCCTGCTGTATTGCCCGACAATGCTCTTCGCTATCCACAAGTCCAGCCATCTTCGTGTCATCCGCAAACTTGCTGATTACACCAACAACACTCAAGAAGCTCAATACTATCCAAGACAAAGCAACTCACTTGATTGCTGCCCCTTCTATAAACATTCAATCCCTCCACCACCGACAAACAGTGGCGGCAGTGTGCACCATTTATAAGATGCACTGCAGGAACTCACCAAGGTTCTTTAGGCAGCACCTTCCAAACCCATGACCGCTACCATTTAGAAGGACAAGAGTAGCAGATATCTGGAAACACCACCACCTAGAGGTTCCCCTTCAAGTCACTCACTATCCTGACTTGGAAATATATCGCCATTCCTTCACAGTCAAAATCATGGAATTCCCTCCCTAACAGCACTGTGGGTGTACCTACACCTCATGGACTTCAGCAGTTCAAGAAGGCAGTTCACCACCACCTTCTCAATTAGGGATGGGCAATAAATGCTGGCCTAGCTATTGATGCCCACTTCCTGTAAATTAATTTTTAAAAAGTTAAATCCACAAAGTGATAAATCTTGCAAATCTTTCTTTCAAGTTGAGTTTTGAAAGTATAGATTTGAAATGAGTGCTGACTGGGATCTGGACCTTTTGGCCGGAATTTTCGGGCGGTTCATATCCCTCTGCCGCTCCAAGCGAGGATGGAGAATTTGGTGCGCAGCGAAATCTCCGTTCACAACATCAGATCCAGAGAATCCCGCTGGCGTGAAAATTCCAGCTTTTTTTTTATTACACAGAGGAGCACTTCAGTGTCCTTTTTTAGTGGTGCCTTGCAAATATTAGATAGGAAGACGATGATTGGATGGCAGATGAATTCTAGACGACAACAAGGGACAAGTTTAGAATGGGAGAGCCGGCATTATGGGAACAGAGGAGTTGATGTACGTGGCATAGAAACAGGAACATTCCTTTTGCAAATATTACTCTGCTCAGAAGTTTTGGATATGAGTCACAAAAATACATTTAGAAAAACATTTGGAATCACAGATTTTTATTCCTCCAAACCCAAAAATAACTCAAACTTTTGAAAATGTTCTGTTTTGATGGGTGAAGGGATGTGTTATGATATAGTAGGAATTTGGCAATCAAAACAAACAAATCTTCCTCAACCGTCAGTAGAAATTGAGGCCCGGTTCAGAAATCATTCTCTACCTGGAGCAGTTATTTTGGTGACTCTGGAGGCTTCTCTCACCTGAAACACGGCTATCTTTTTCCTCGTGGCCTGCCAAGTAAACCAATTACTTCATGAGGTTTGTATGAGGTGGCAAATCAGCGTAAATCATTTCTTCTGATGAAGTAATGGAGAAGGAACAGAAGAAAAGAAAACACAGATGGATTTTTAAGTTACAGCTCTTTTCCCCAAGAAACCTGTGAGTAATGTATCGCGGAGATGCTGAAGTGATTCAGTGCTGCAATCTGCCCAAAAACCATGAAAGTCACCAGGTCATCAGTGCTGCCTCTGTAATTCTCCTTCCCAAATCTGGCAAGTGCACTCGCCCATATCTGAGGATCATTTATGGTGACACATCCAAGGGGAAGCCAAATCCCCATGAGGGAGAAAGCAATTGGGGTTTATGCTGGGAAAGTTATAAAGTGGCTGGAGGCTCATTTGGTGCTTAATTGTCAACCACAATCTGTTTGGCCATACGGTCTTGTTAAGATCTCCATAGAGACCCATATCCTTAAAAAGGAAATTCAAACCTCTAGTTAAAATCTGAAAGCACCATTCACCAAACGCTACTGTTGTTGGCAACTTGGATTTTAAAACTACAGAGCAGAATTTTCCACTTTTACTTTTGACATAACTTCACAGGTATACTTTACACTGACCCTTAAAGAATCATTCAATTTTCCTGGACACAGTCCAAAAAAACCTTTAGCTCCAGAGGGTTTACTTGCATTCGATTCCTTTCCCAGCCTGATAGTTCAACCCCAGAATGGTCTTTCATGGTGAGGGTTTTTCCTGGAGATTCTTCCTCTATCACAAGCTAGGTGAATCTTCCACTCTCATTTCAAATCTTCAGGAATTTGTTTTCTTTTTCAGTTTAAGTACACACCCCCATCACTGCTGAGCAGTGAACCATAGAGACTTTCAACCTGGATCTTGGCAGACTGACTGTGTTTGGGAGTTTCAGGGATATCTTACTCAAAAATCAAGAAGGTGAAGCCTACACTTGGCTTGACATATCTTTAAATTGGATTGGGATTTTCTCTTGGTAAGTATGTTGTTTTACAACTTTCCTGATTACTGTGTTTGTGTGGACAATTGCCATTTTCTAGCAGGAGGTAGTTAATGGTGAATTCACTGCATATGGAGCTGAGAGCAAATTGGTACAACTGTGATTCCAATATAAGATAGACAAGCTTTCGAAATAATTGAAAATGTACTCTTGTTGACTCTATGTTGATTTGCCAGTGTGCTATGCTGCCAAATAAGTACGTCATCATCTCCAGAGTTGCAGATAGCTTTGCTTTTAGTAACTTCCTGTAACTTGTGCAATTCTGTTTGGTTGAAAGTTTGTGGGAATGCACTTCTGCTACCATTCAATAGGTGTTTTCAATTATATTCCCAAACAGTACCTCACATAAAACAAAATGAAAAATCTGTTTTGCCAATTGATGGTAGTGTGACGTTTTCCAGCAGACTAGGAACAATGGCATAGTGGTATTGTCACTGGACTAGTAATCCAAAGACCCAGGATAATGATCTGGGGATCCAGGTTCAAATTCCACCATTGCAGATTGTGGCATTTGAATTCATAGAAACATAGTAACATAGAAGATAGGAGAAGGAGGAGGCAATTTGGCCCTTTGAGCCTGCTCTGCCATTCATTACGATCATAGCTCAATAGCCTATTCCTGCTTTTTCCCCATAACCTTTGATCCCATTCGCCCCAAGTGCTACAACCAGCTGCCTCTTGAATACATTCAATGTTTTGGCATCAATTACTTCCTGTGGTAATGAGTTCCACAGGCTCACTACTCTTTGGGTGAAGAAATGTCTCCTCACCTCCGTCCTAAATGGTTTAACCTGAATCCTCAGACTGTGACCTCTGATTCTGGACTTCCCCCACATTGGGAATATCCTCTCTTCATTTACCCCGCCTAGTCCTGTTAGAATTTTATAAGTCTCTATGAGATCCCCCCTCATTCGTCTGAACTCCAGCGAAAACAATCCTAACCAAGTCAATCTCTCCTCATACATTAGTCCCGCCATCCCTGGAATCAGCCTGGTAAATCTTTGCTGCACTCCTTCAAGAGCAAGAACATCCTTCCTCAGAAAAGGAGACCAAAACTGCACACTATACTCCAGGTGTGGCCTCAACAAGACCCTGTATTGCAACAACACATCCTGCTCCTGTACTCAAGACCTCTCGCAATGAAGGCCAACATGCCATTTGCCTTCTTTACCGCCTGTTGCATCTGCATGCTTCCCTTCAGTGACTGGTGCACAAGGACACCCAGGTCCCACTGCACAGTCCCCTCTCCCAATTTACAGCCATTCAGGCAGTAATCTGCCTTCTCACTTTTGCTTCCAAAGTGAATAACCTCACATTTATCCAAATTATTCTGCATCTGCCATTGATTGGCCCACTCACCCAGCCTGTCCAGATCATTCTGAAGGATCTCTGCATTCTCGTCACAGTTCACCCTCCCACCCAACTTGGTATCATCTGCAAACTTTGAGATGTTACATTTTGTTCCTTCATCCAAATCATTAATATATATTGTGAATAGCTGGGGTCCCAGCACCAATCTCTGTGGCACCCCTCTCATTACTGCCTGCCAATTTGAAAAGCACCTATTAATTCCTACTCTTTGTTTTTTCTCTGCCAACCAGTTTTCTATCCATCTCAATACACTTCCCCCAATCCCATGCGCTTTAATCTTGCATGATAATCTCTTGTGCGGGACTTTGTCAAATGCTTTCTGAAAGTCCAAATATACCACATCGACTGATTCCCCCTCATCAACTCTACTGGTTACATTTTCAAAGAATTCCAATAGATTTGTCAAGCATGATTTCCCCTTCATAAATCCATGCTGACTCTGTCTGATCCTGCCACTGCTTTCTAAATGCTCCGCTATAAAATCCTTGATGATGGATTTGAGCATTTTCCCCACTACCAATGTTAAGTTTACTAGTCTATAATTTCCTGTTTTCTCTCTACCTCCCTTTTTGAATATTGGAGTGACATTAGCTACCCTCCAATCTGCAGGACTGTTCCAGAGTCTATAGAATCTTGGAAGATGACCACCAATGCATCCACTATTTCTAGAGCCACTTCCTTAAATACTCTGGGATGTAGATTATCAGGCCCTCAATTTTCCCAGCACCATTTCTCCACTAATATTGATCTCCCTCAGTTCTTCCCTCTCACTAAATCTTGCGTTCTCCAATATTTCTGGCATTTGATTTGTGTCTTCTTTTGTGAAAACAGAACAAAGTATGTATTTAATTGCTCGGTCATTTCTTTGTCCCCTATTATACATTCCCCCGTTTCTGTCTGTAGGGGACCTACATTTGTCTTCACCAACCTCTTTCTTTTCATGTATCTATAGAAACTCTCAGTGTCAGTCTTTATGGTCCCTGCAAGCTTACTTTCATACTGTATTTTCCCCTTCTCAATCAATCTCTTGGTCCTTCGTTGCTAAATTCTAAACTGCTCCCAATCCTTATTTTTCTTGGCCAATCTATGTGCTTCTTCCTTAGATCGGATACTATCTCTAACTTCCTTTGATAACCATGGATTGGCCCTCTTACCCATTTTGCTTTTGTGTCAGACAGGAACAAACAGTTGCTACAGTTCCCCCATGTGTTCCTTGAATGTTTGCCATTGCCTCTGCACTGTCATCCCTTGAAGTAACTCTCCCCAATCTATCAAGGCCAACTCATGCCTCATATCCTCATAGTTTCCTTTATTAAGATTCAGCACCCTAGTCTCTGAATCAACTGCTTCACTCTCCATCATGATAAAAAATTCTATTATGTTATGGTCGTTCATTCCCAAGAGGTCTTGTACAGCTAAATTGGCAATGATTCCCTTCTCATTACAATAAAAAGCTGGAATTAAATGTCTAATGGTGACCATGAAACTATTCCATTGTCATAAAAATCCACCTGGTTCACTAATGTGAAGGGAAGGAAATTTGCCATCTTTACTTACTCTGGCCTACATGTGACAGTAAGAAGTCTCACAACACCAGGTTAAAGTCCAACAGGTTTATTTGGTAGCAAATACCATAAGCTTTCGGAGCACTGCCCCTTCGTCAGATGGAGTGAAAATCTGTTCTCCAACAGTGCACAGAGACACAGAAATCAAGTTACAGAATACCAATTAGAATGCAAATCTCTACAGCCAGCCAGGTCTTAAAGGTACAGATAATGTGGGTGGAGGGAACATTAAACACAGGTTAAAGAGATGTGTATTGTCTCCAGACAGAACAGCTAGTGAGATGCCGGCATCTCCACATCATGACTACATGTGACTCCAGACCACAGCAATGTGGTTGATTCTTAACTGCCCTCTGCAATGAGTAACTTCCTGCAACTTGCAAGCCACTCACTTCAAGGGCAATTAGGGAGGGATGGACAATAAATCCTGACCCAGCCAGTGATGCCCACATTGCATGAACAAATAAAAAAAGAAATCCCATCTTGAAGGAACTGAAATAGAATGATATGATACAAGGCAGTCCCAAAACTGACAGCCGGAATTTTCCGGCCGTTCACACCAGCGGGATTCTTTGGTCCCGCTGCAGTGAACAGACATTTGGCTAAGGGCTTGCAGAGGTAGTGGGGCATGAACAGCTGGCAAACTCCCCCGGACAGCACCAGATTGCTACTTAGATCCTGGTAAGAGGGATACATTGGGTATGGAGTTGCTGTCTCACAGCACCAGGGACCCAGGTTCAATTCCAGTCTTGGGTCACTGTCTGTGTGGAGTCTGCACGTTCTCCCCGTGTCTGCATGGGTTTCTTCCGGGTGCTCTGGTTTCCACCCACAGTCCAAAGATGTGTGGGTCAGGTTGATTGGCCATTGCTAAATTGACCCTTAGTGTCAGGGGGATGAGCAGGTTAAATATGTGGTGATGGGGATAGGGCCTGGGTGGAATTGTGGTTGGTGCAGGCTCGATGGGTCAAATGGCCTCCTTCTGCACAGTAAGGATTCTATAATTTATGAATTTGTCTATTCTCCCAAAGTATGCCGCACTAGTCTGTAGTTTCTTAAAACCATTACTCTTTAAATACAGAAAATAATTTACGCAATTGGATCCATAAGGTCGGAGCTTCTCCTCCTTCCAGATCTCCCTTACTTCTCAGTCACGTGATCTGTCAGCATTATTTCTTTAGAATCAAATATGCTTCTGATATTAACCCTTTATTGACTCATTCTAGACAGATATGGGCCTGGAGGAAGGTGCAACACTCAGGAGTTAATTAATACTGTTCATGTTTCCAAAACCTGTTCTTAGCTCCAGTGATTTGTCCGTGAATCTTTAGTTTTTATGCTTGAATGATCCTCATTGTCAAAGTGTTGTGTTTGATTAAGCATTCATCAGAACATTTTTCCAGTTTTTATAAATTGCACAATGCCAGCATGATAACATCTCAGCAGCAAACAACGCCTTACTTTTCCAACAATGACGTCCAGATGTATACGCTACTTTACTTTTTACAGCGGCATAAAGAGTTTTCCTCAGTACAAGGCTTTGAAAAATCAAAGCATGTGGGAGCAATTGGAGTTTGTAGTCAATTAGTTGAAGCACTTCCAGTAAAATACTGGAATTTCAAATAAAAACGAAATTGGCTTGAACTTGTATATCACTTGAGCTTCCAGAGAAGAATATTATTGACGCAACCATTTCTCCAAAAGCGCAGAGGATGCTATGAAATCATCAGGATTCTTGAAAATATCTGATGTTGGGTTGGCTCGAGTCTGCCAAACCTCATTTGTAGTTAAATCAGTGGATTTAGAAACATCAGCTGAGAGAAGAACACTTTCCAAGTTGTATAAGGTCAGAGGTTGTGTCACCAACTAGAACCAGAACAAAATGGCTGCTTCTGCCATTTCTTGGGAACAGTGTGATCCCGTCAATAAAGAGTCCATATCCTCAGGCGGTGACCCCCCCGGTTCTGGACACCCTCGCCATCGGGAATATCCTTCCTGCATCTTACAACACACGTTTTACACGTTCAGTAAAGGGTTAATATCAGAAGCATACTTGATTCGAAAGAAATAATGTTGAAAGATCATGTGACTCAGAAGTAAGGGAGATCTGGAAGGAGGAGAAGCTCCGGCCTTATGAATCCAAGTGTGTAAAATATTTTCTGTCTTTAAAGAGTAATGGTTTTAAGAAACTATAGACTAGAGCAGCATACTTCGGGAGAATAGACAATCCCACAAATCACAGAATCCCTACAGTGCAGAAGGAGGCCATTCGGCCCATCGAGCCTGCACCGACAACAATCCTACTCAGGCCCTATCCCCATAACCCAATGTATTTATTCTGGTAGTCCCCCTGACATTAAGGGTCGATTTAGCATTGGCCAATAAAACCTAACCCACACATCTTTGGACTGCGGGAGGAAACTGGAGCACCCAGAGGAAACCCACGCAGACACAGGGGGAGCCATGCAAACTCCACACAGACAGTCACCCAAGGCTGGGATTGAACCTGGGTCACTGGTGCTGTGAGGCAGCAGTGCTAACCGCTGTGCCATCGTGCTGCCCAAAATGCCCCATCTAGACCCACAGCACCCAACAAAACAAGATGTGGAACGATAGGGGACGTAGAGATTTATTCACAGGAACAGGAGCAGAATGATGGCACTCACAGCTCATCCTGGACATAGATGTGTCGGCTTTGTCCTCCATTCATCCTCCTTCCAGGAGCATTCTCTCCTTCCTCTGCTCTGCCTTCCTCTTATCCTGAAGCCCAAAGTAGAGTGTTACTATAGCCCCCCACGACTGGGACAATGTGATGTACTCAGACCCCGTTCACTCACATGCAATAGCGCCCTCCCAGCTTTAAGCAACCCCATCCACCAGCCAGCACGCCACAAGCCCAAACAGAACCAGTAGAAATGAAAGTAATCGGCAACAACTGGGGTCAGTTTTAGTTTGAGGCTGACAGACAACAAAAGAGAATGAGTAGACGGTCGGCTGGCCGACTGTGTTGTTTTTTCAATTTTTCGCTGAAAGGTGCATTTTTTCTTTGGAACGTTATCATTGTAAACGATTAGCTCTGTGCCTCAACGCAGTAACAACCTGGTTCATGTAAGGGCTCCAGATAGCTGGAACAAAGACAACAGAAAAGGTGAAGTCAGGCTTGTGAAATCCTGTACCGCCGGCGGCTAATTTGTGTTTGCACAAAATGTAAAAGATCAAAACAACTGAATTGATCCTGATTCCAAATGGCTGGTTTTTTAAAATGTTATCTTGGGATGCGGGCATTGCTGGCTAGAGCAGCATTTATTTCCCATTCCTAATGAAGAGTGGTGGTGAGCCAACACCTTTAATCGCTGCAGTTGCTGAAGTGTAGCTACCTCGAAGGTATTCTTTACCCTGGAGGTTTGCCCTGCCATTTTAAAGGTTTTAAAGTTCACTTATTAATCACAAGTAGGCTTACATTAACACTGCAATGAAGTTACTGTGAAAATCCCCTAGTCGTCACACTCTGGTGCCTGTTCGGGTACACTGAGGGAGAATTTGGCATGGCCAGTGCACCTAACCAGCACATAGAAACATAGAAACATAGAAAAACTACAGCACAAAACAGGCCCTTTGGCCCCACAAGTTGTGCCGAACATATCCCTACCTTTTAGGCCTACCTATAACCCTCCATCCTATTAAGTCTCTTAAAAGACCCTATTGAGTTTGCCTCCACCACCACTGACGGCAGACAATTCCACTCGCCCACCACCCTCTGTGTGAAAAACTTACCCCTAACATCTCCCCTGTACCTACCCCCCAGCACCTTAAACCTGTGTCCTCTCATTGCAGCCATTTCCACCCTGGGAAAAAGCCTCTGAGAGTCCACCCAATCTATGCCTCTCAACATCTTATACACCTCGATTAGGTCTCCTCTCATCCTACATCTCTCCAAGGAGAAAAGACCGAGCTCCCTCAGTCTATCCTCATAAGGCATGCCTCTCAATCCAGGCAACATCCTTGTAAATCTCCTCTGAACCCTTTCAATCTTTTCCACATCCTTCCTGTAATGAGGCGACCAGAACTGAGCACAGTACTCCAAGTGGGGTCTGACGAGGGTCTTCTATAGCTGCATCATTATCCCCGGACTCCTGAACTCAATCCCTCGATTGATAAAGGCCAACACACCATATGCCTTCTTAACCACCTCCTCCACCTGCGGGGCCGATTTTAGAGTCCTATGGACCTGGACCCCAAGGTCCTTCTGATCCTCTACAGTACTAAGAGTCTTTCCCTTTATATTGTACTCCTTCATCCCATTTGACCTGCCAAAATGGACCACTACACATTTATCTGGGTTGAAGTCCATCTGCCACTTCTCCGCCCAGTCTTGCATCCTATCTATGTCCCTCTGTAACTTCTGACATCCCTCCAGACTATCCACAACCCCACCAACCTTCGTGTCGTCGGCAAACTTACCAACCCATGTTTCCACTTCCTCATCCAGGTCATTTATGAAAATGACAAACAGCAAGGGTCCCAGAACAGATACCAGGGGCACACCAGTGGTGACCGACCTCCATTTAGAAAAAGACCCATCTATACCCACTCTCTGCCTCCTTTGGGCAACCACTTTCCTTTGGGCAAGCCAGTTCTGGATCCACAGGGCAGCAGCCCCTTGGATCCCATGCCCTCTCACTTTTTCTAGAAGCCTTGCATGGGGGACCTTATCGAATGCCTTGCTAAAATCCATATAAACCACATCTACCGCTTTCCCTTCGTCAATGTGTTTAGTCACATTTTCGAAGAACTCCACAAGGCTCGTAAGGCACGATCTGCCTTTGACAAAGCCATGCTGAGTATTCTTGAGCATACTAAACCTCTCCAAATGGACGGGGTATAGAGTATAAAAGCTGGAGTCTGATGATGCAGCTGTATAGAACGCTGGTTAGGCCACATTTGGAGTACTGCGTCCAGTTCTGGTCGCCGCACTACCAGAAGAACGTGGAGGCATTGGAGAGAGTGCAGAGAAGGTTTACCAGGATGTTGCCTGGTATGGAGGGTCTTAGCTATGAGGAGAGATTGGGTAGACTGGGGTTGTTCTCCTTGGAAAGACGGAGAATGAGGGGAGATCTAATAGAGGTATACAAGATTATGAAGGGTATAGATAGGGTGAACAGTGGGAAGCTTTTTCCCAGGTCGGAGGTGACGATCACGAGGGGTCACGGGCTCAAGCTGAGAGGGGCGAAGTATAACTCAGACATCAGAGGGACGTTTTTTACACAGAGGGTGGTGGGGGCCTGGAATGCGCTGCCAAGTAGGGTGGTGGAGGCAGGCATGCTGACATCGTTTAAGACTTACCTGGATAGTCACATGAGCAGCCTGGGAATGGAGGGATACAAACGATTGGTCTAGTTGGACCAAGGAGCGGCACAGGCTTGGAGGGCCGAAGGGCCTGTTTCCTGTGCTGTACTGTTCTTTGTTCTTTGTTCTTAAATGCTCATAAATCCTGTCCCACAGGATCTTCTCCATCAGCTTACCAACCACTGAGGTTAGACTCACCGGTCGGTAATTTCCTGGGCTATCCCTATTTCCCTTCTTGAAAATAGGAACCACATCCGCAATCCTCCAATCCTCCGGCACCTCCCCCGTCTCCATCGACGACGCAAAGATCATCGCCAGAGGCTCTGCAATCTCTTCCCTCGCCTCCCAGAGTAACCTGGGGTACATCCCATCCGGACCCGGCAACTTATCTATCTTGATGCCATTCAAAGATTCCAGCACAACCTCTTTGTTAAATTCCACATACTCAATCTTTTCAGTCCACCGCACGCCCGCAGTACATCCACCCAGGTCTTTCCCCTCTGTGAAAACCGAGGCAAAATACTCATTGAGCACCTCTGCCATTTCTACTGGTTCCGTACAGATTTTCCCGCCTTTACCTTTTATAGGCCCTATTCCGTCACGTCTCATCCTTTTACTCTTCACATATTTATAGAACGCCTTAGGGTTTTCCTTAATCCTACCTGCCAAGGCCTTCTCGTGACCCCTTCTGGCTCTCCTAATTTCCTTCTTTAGTCCCTTCCTACAAGCCGCATACTCATCTAAATCCCTATCTTCGCCAAGCTCTCTGAACCTTTTGTACGCTTTCCTTTTCTTCTCGACTAGGTCTCACACAGCTTTCGTGCACCATGGTTCCTTTAACCTACCAACTCCTCCCTGTCTGCTCAGAACGTTGTCCTGTAGAACTCTAGACAGACATTCCTTGAAAAACTGCCACCTCTCTTCAGTACATTTCCCCGAGAATACCTCCTTCCAATTTATTCCTCTAATTTGCTGCCTTATGTCTTCATATTTCCCCTTACTCCATATAAATGCTTTCCTAGCTTGCCTGATCCTCTCTTTTTCCAATGCAAGCATAAAGGAGCTAGAGTTATGATCGCTATCCCCAAGATGCTCTCCCACTGAGAGATCTGACACCTGTCCAGGTTCATTGGTCAGTATCAGACCAAGTACAGCCTCTCCTCTTGTAGACTTGTCCACATGCTGTGTCAGGAAACCCTCCTGAACACACCCAATGAACTCCTCCCTATCCAATCCCCTTACCCTAGGGATATTCCAATCTATGTTTGGGAAATTAAAGTATCCCATCACAACAACTCTGCTATTACTGCAACTCAGTAAGAAGTCTCACAACACCAGGTTAAAGTCCAACAGGTTTATTTGGTAGCAAATACCACTCTCCAGGACCTGTTTCCCTATCTGCTCCTCCACCTCCCTGTTACTATTGGGCGGCCTATAGAAAACTCCCAGCAAAGTGATCAACCCCTTCCCACTCCGAACTTCCACCCACAGAGACTCTGTAGACAATCCCTCCACAGCATACACCTTCTCTACAGCTGTGACACTATCCCTGATCAGCAGTGCCACTCCACCCCCTCTCTTGCCTCCCTCCCTGTCCTTCCTGAAACATCTGAATCCCGGCACCTGGAGTATTCAGCCCTGTCCCTGAGACATCCAAGTCTCCGTAATGGCCACCACATCACACTTCCAGGCATCGATCCACGCTCTGAGCTCATCCCCTTTATTCACTATACTCCTGGCATTAAAGTAAACACATCTCAATCCTTTGGTCTGAGCTCTCCCCTTCTCTATCCCCCGTCCATCCTCCCTCTTGCACTGTCCATAACCCTTCTCTGTTTGCGAGCTAACTTCCTCGCTCCCAGTCACCTCGCCTTCGAGAAAACCGGAGCACCCGGAAGAAACCCATGCAGACACAGGGAGAATGTGCAGACTCTGCACAGACAGTGACCCAAGCCGGGAATTGAACCTGAGTCCCTGGTGCTGTGAGGCAGCAGTACTAACCACAGTGCCACCGTGCCGCCCAGTGGGCAGCCAAGAACCAACTGCATTGCTGGAATGGATGGCAGATTCCCTCCCCTGAAGGACATTAGTGAGCCAGGTGGGCTTACACTTTGTAACTTTGTGTGTGGTGGATTGTTGAATGCAATGTGCCCTTGAGGGGCAAAGTGTTTTTATTGTTTTTATTTTGATTCCATGGTAAGTTAAATAAACACTATTCCCTTTTTCTTTAAAAGAGTTACAAGAAAATCCATCCGTGTATGGTCAAGATTTTCCAGTTTCACCCATGGCAGGTTTCTAGGTGTCCAGATCACCGACAACCTGTCCTGGTCCCTCCACGCTGACGCTATAGCTAAGAAAGCCCACCAATGCCTCTACTTTCTCAGGGGTCTAAGGAAATTTGGCATGCCCGCCAAGACTCAAAACTTTCTACAGATGCACCATAGAAAGCATTCTTTCTGGTTGTCTCACAGCTTGGTATGGCTCCTGCTCTGACCAAGACCGCAAAGAACTACAAAGGATTGTGAACAAAGCCCAGTCCATCACACAAACCATCCTCCCATCCACTGACTCCATCTGCACTCCCGCTGCCTTGACAAAGCAGCCAGCATAATCAAGGGCCCCACGCGCCCCAGAGATACTCTCTTCCACCTTCTTCCGTCAGGAAAAATATACAAAAGTCTGAGGTCACGTCCCGACTGACTCAAGAACAGCTTCTTCCCTGCTGCCAACAGACTTTTGTATGGACCTACCATATATTAAGCCAATCTTCCTCTTCACCTTATCTGTTACTGCAACACTATATTCTGTAAGCACTCCTTTCCTTCTCCCCTATGTACTCTATGAATGATATGTTTTGTCTGTATAGTGCTCAAGGAGCAATACTTTTCACTGTATCCCAATACACATGACAATAATAAATTAATTCAATTCAAGGAATCATCACAGGCCGGGTAGAAAATTCAATGGACCAGCCAAAGATCCGTTGACTTCGGGCAAGTGTGGGAGCTGAAAATCCCAGCCCATGGGAGAAATTTATAGCTCCGATGCTTGTTGGGTTGGGGGGGGCAGTGGGGGGTGTTGGGCTGGGAAGAGGGAGTGGAGTGGGGAGGGTTTATTTCAAATGCAGATCAGGACACTCTTTAAAGATGACGTCTTGATCTCTGCGGAGTTGGTATTGCCAACTCCATCAGGCCCCACTCTGTCAGATTGACAGTAGAAACCACGCTCCCAGATTTTCTATGCACAGAGGGCCAGAGTATCTGGTGAGAAAACTCCACAGCTGGAGAGCTACATGCTGGTTTCCTCGCTGAATCTGGCTTTTTGGACAAATTATCGTAAGATTGCACCCCACATGTCTTTTCCAGTCACAGCACTTAAACAATTAAGCACATGCTGAATCGGCAAGTATATCCTTTAAAGACAGATGGTTGCAGTCAAATGTGGAGGGCAGAAAGAGGGCAGCCATTCTACCACTTCTGAGTATTTTCACAACAGTTCAAATTATTTTATTTTCTGCTGCAGATACAATAGGTTGAATGAACCTTTTCTGTGTTGCAATTTCCCTTGAAGTACAAATAGAAAAATCGACCAAATAAAGGTTCATCTCAATGTTAAGGTTGTTCTATAAATAAGCTACCAAATAAACCTGTTGGACTTTAACTTGGTGTTGTGAGACTTCTTACTATGTTTACCCCAGTCCAACGCCGGCATCTCCACACTATAAATAAGCACCAGTGTTGTCCTTCAAAACATTGTTTTAAAATAGCCAAGAAACAGACTCAAGAATAGCTTCTTCCCTGCTGCTATCAGACTTTTGAATGGGCCTACCTCGCATTAAGTTGATCTTTCTCTACATCCTAGCTATGACTGTAACATTACATTCAGCACTCTCTCCTTTCCTTCTCTATGTACGGTATGCTTTGTATAGAGTGCAAGAAACAATACTTTTCATTGTATACTAATACATGTGACAATAATAAATCAAATTAAAATGGCGGCAATGTTTTTATGTTAAACTGCATTCTGACTAATTATTTAGACTCCAGTGAAAGGTCTACACCTATGCTTTCTATTTCTACAGCCCCAACTGGACCCCACCCCCAGTGAGTTTTGGGTAACTGGTTGTTGATTTCCGACATTTTTATGTAGTTTGAAGTTTTACTATAGACTGGTCTCAGAAGATATTGCCATATTAACCCATATCACAAAGCATGGAAACACTACAGACTTGGTATCTCTGTTTCATCTCACAGATTCAAATCTACCTAATCCTATAACAAGGACGCACTTGCGAGAGCCAGTTGGAACTTGTACGGAAATGCTCAGTTTCTATGGCACAGGCATCCAGCGCTACAGCTCAGGCTTCTTTCCAACTTCTTGGTCCAATTCAAAACCAATCTACATTTCCTTCAAGTGGATTAAATCCAGAATCCAACTGGATGGGGTCATGTGTCAGACAGCAGTATGGCACGGTGGCACAGTGGTTAGCACTGCTGCCTCACAGCGCCAGGGACCCATGTTCGATTCCCGGCTTGGGTCACTGTCTGTGTGGAGTTTGCACGTTCTCCCCGTGTCTGCGTGGGTTTCCTCCGGGTGCTCTGATTTCCTCCCACAGTCTGAAAGACATGCTGGTTAGGTGCATTGGCCATGCTGAATTCTCCCTCAGTGTACCTGAACAAGTGTGGCGACTAGGGGACTTTCACAGTAACTTCACTGCACTGTTAATGTGACATTTCTGACACTAATAAATAAACTTTGAAACTTAATAAACGATGCCCCAGGCCATTGCTGATTAGCCTGTTCTACATTTCCAGCATTCTTAATTCCCTTTACTCTGAAGGTTTTGTATCATATATAAACCCCCCCCCCAAGGGTTTTTGGAAGGGACTGTGCAAAAAATAATTACTGGTGATCAAACACTACTGGCTACATCTGCTTGTATCTGTTGGATCAGATTTCAGAAACATCTACATATAAATATGCATTTGTGTTGGTACACGTACATAGTATGCTGAAAGTGTTCATGAAGTGGTTTTTAGACCATCTGGGCTTCATGCTGAACAATACGGGGGTGGAATCTTTCCTCAGTCAACAGTTTAATGAGTTCAATGAGAAAGAAGATCGGGCAGCGTGTAATGTGAGCTACCGATGCGCCAACACCTGGTTAACACCTTTGCCCACGATGGATTTCCCCCTCTCTAAATCAGTCGAACAACGTAGACAATATCGCAGCTTTCTGTCAGGCATTTAGGCCGAGATTTGCTGCTCTGTTTTGCTGTACGTTTTGGTGCAATTTGCACAAAATTGGTGAAACCAGCGCCTGCAATGACAGATTTTGAAGCACAAATTACATTTGGTACAAATTGTCACATTGTTTTACCCCGGTTTAAAGAAACATGGTTTTAGAAGTCAGCCCTGCCCTCAGAACTGACCTGGGCCCCAGATCACATTATTCACCATTGAGAGTTTCCATTAATTGTGTTCAAGCCTTTGAGGAGGCTCCAAAAATTAAACTGATTCTTTTGGGTACATATATTTTTTTAAATCTTGAGTTTTTAAACTTTATTCAGAGAATGACTATTGTACACCACTGTAGCAATAGTTCAGTGTAGATTTTTTATATTCCCAGTTATTTAAAGTCAGATTATTCAAATTGCTGGACTACACTTTGATTTAAGGTACCTATTTTTTGTGATAAATCCATTTTTAAATATATTGGGAATGTAGGAACAGGAGTAGGGCAAATTAGAGCCTAAACCCTTGTTCCAACATTCAATGAGATCATGGGGGGGATTTTCCATTCTCCCCGCAGCATGCTTGACGGCTGCAGAGGCAGTGTCCCACTGGCTGGCGACAGGACAGGAAGATCTCGCCAGTGGGAAAGGCCGGAAAATCCTGTCCCATGGCTGACTCATGACCAAACTCCATAATCGAACTCCACCGCGACTCTTAAAAATATCGAGGAAACTTTTTAGAAGCAAAAAAATTGCATTCCAAAATGCTGCTCGATTATACTGGCGGTGGACCTGGGTAAAATGCGCTGTCAGAGAGTCAGTGCAGACCCAAAGGGCCGAATGGCCTCCTTCTGCACTGTATGGATTCTAAGGTGAAAGCAAACAAATTATCAAATATTAGAGGCAGCTTCTGAATGACAATGGTGGCCTTCCTTTGGCATGAAGCCACATTGCTGAAGCTTACCGCCTTGGACTGCATTAGAGTCATAGAGGTTTACAGCATGGAAATAGGCTCTTCGGCCCAACTTGTCCATGCCGTCCTTTTTTGTAAACCACTAAGCCAGTCCCAATTGCCCGCATTTGGCCCATATCGTTCTATACCCATCTTACCCATATAACTGTCTAAATGCTTTTTAAAAGATAGAATTGTACCCGCCTCTACTACAACCTCTGGCAGCTCATTCCAGACTCTCACCGCCCTCTGTGTGAAAAATTGCCCCTTTTGTATATCAAAGGAAAGGTTTTAGGCTGTGACAATGCCCCAAACGTTAAATCACAGAAAAATATGTAGCTAAATGATTTTGAATAAAGGGTTCTTCTAAAATATGCTAGGCTTCTGACTAATATTCCTACTGAGCTTCTATTCAGCTCAGCTTTGTTTTAAAAAAGTAATCAGAGACAGCTGCTGGAATAGTCCAGTGAGAGCTGCAGTAAGGGCACGGCTATTAAACCTCTCTGCTTGAGGTTTATGGAGCAGAAAGTCAACCATTGTTCCACTCTTGCTGGAGGTGCCTGTGTGTGTGGACATTGGGTGAAGGCAAGATTTGCTTTGGCCTTTACTTTCCTGCATAGAGAGAATTATCTGGCAACAAGTCTTTTGTATGAATAATGCAAACTTTATTTGCAGGCAATCAATGGCATGGAACTAAACCCTACCACAAGAACAATCTGCATTTCTGTTTTTTTTATTCACTCAAGGTGTGTGGGCATCGCTGGCTGGCCAGCATTTATTGCCCATCCCTAATTGCCCGTGAGAAGGTGGTGGTGAGCTGCCTTCTAGAACTCTGCAGTCCATGTTGTGTAGGCACGTCTACAGAGGGCGTGCCAGGGCTTTGACCCAGCGACAGCGAAGGAACAGTGATATATTCCCAAGTCAGGAAGTTGAGTGATTCAGAGGGGAACTTCCAGATGATGGCGTTCTCACTTATCTGCTGCCCTTGTCTTTCGAGATGGTAGTGGTTTGGATGGGTTTGGAAGGTGCTGCCTAAGAAACCGTGGTGAGTTCCGGCAGTGTACCTTGTAGATGGTGCACACTGCTGCTGTGTGTTGATGGTGGAGGGAGTGAATGTTTGTGGATGGAGTGTCAATCAAGTGGGCTGCTTTGTCTTGAATGGTGTCAAGCTCCTTGAGTATTGTTCGAGTTGCACCCATCCAGGCAAGTGGAGAGCATTCCATCACACTCCTGACTTGTGCCTTGAAGATGGGGGACAGGCTTTGGGGAGTCAAGAGGTGAGTTACTCGTCACAGAATTCCTAGTCTCTGACCTGCTCTTGTAGTCACAGTATTTATATGGCTAGACTAGTTCAGTTTTTGCTCAATGATACAAATGCCGCTGCCGCCCCCCTCCCCCCCGTCCCCGTCCCCCTCTCCCCCCTCTCCCCTGGATGTTGATAGTGTTATGATCCAGGCCAGAAATTCCAAGGCTTTTAATGAAGTTAGCCTAGACCCTAAATTTTTACCTTTGATTTTGACACATCTGACCCTCTATGGAGCTTTTATCATTCAAAGTTTATTAAGAATACAGTTAAAATATAATAGGAAAAATTAGAAAAACATTTACCCCTTACAAGAAACAACCATGATATAGTATAAACTTTAACAGCTAGCTATCCCTGATGTTCAAACAACGCCCAACAAACATACACCCCTTCCGGACTTGGCACAAAAAGCAAGTATACTCACGTGATGCTGGATTTTGCAGTTTTTTAACACCTGCTGTGAATTGTTCCTTTGAAATGTTGGATTAAAACTCTGAAGCTTCCCAGTCCTGGAACTGTCAGCATGCCTCTGAAGAGGGAGAGACAGAGACATTGCCTGCCTACACCAGCTTCTACTAGTGACTCACAGACAGCAGAATTTCTAACTCCAGAGAGAGAGGGAAATGAGAAACAATGCTTTCTGTCTTAAGTCCAAATAGCTTCAGAGCAAAATAAAACTAAAACCTTGTACATTTCTCCGTGGAAAAAAAACTGTCCCCACCAGGCATGACCTGACCTGTCAATCATCCCCAAATCAAGCCCCAGTCAGCAATTCCAAAGGATGATTAAAACCCCAAGATACTGCATTAGGTCAGATTAAAGTCCATTCTATTGCTTCAGTAACAATTAGGGTCATCACTTCCAGACATTTCGGCAAAAATAAAGTACCAGGGCTTGTTTGGAAAAACTTGCACAGTGTCGTCACAATCACAGGGGATTCAGTGACAGTAGTGCTATTTAAAGCTTTCAATGTAACAAAATGTGACAAGATGCTTCACAGGAGCATAATCAAACCTTGAGGAGACTTACCATTAGGAGAGGAGGGAATGAAGAGAAGAATCATAGAAATCTCAGAATCATAGAAACCCGACAGTACAGAAAGAGGCCATTCGGCCCATCGAGTCTGCACCGACCACAATCCCACCCAGGCCCTACCCCCATATCCCTACATATTCAACCGCTAATCCCTCTCACCTATGCATCTCAGAACACTAAGGGGCAATTTTTAGCATGGCCAATCAACCTAACCCGCACATCTTTGGACAAAGTCACATGAACGCCTGCATCTCGATCAGGTTAATTTTCTAACGTAACATAATAAATGTCAAAATGCCCAAATGTTCAACCGGTAGCACAATGCACAGTGAAACATACTTATGGTGAAAGATACAGGTTGTAACGTAAAATGGTAAATTGATGTCTCAATCTGGGAACTTGAATTTTTTCGACCAAATTCCGTGTGGTTACGTTTCGAGAAAGAGTTAAGTGCAGAAGGCAATCCGCCAATGGACATTTTCATGATATTTGGCACTATCCAGAGAAATGTGTGCAACACTTGCAGGAAGGGTGAGAATTAGGTTTCAACGCACAATCAAATACAATCTTCATTCGTCCCAAGACCTTTAAAAAAGAATTATAGCCCATGTGTCAGAATGATTAAACAAAAGGTTGCTTTCTTCCATTGCATAATGTGGCTCTGGTTGCGAGCTACACAGCATAACACTCGGCTATTCCAGAATTGTCAAGCCATTTCTTGATCATTTGAATTTCAGTGGAGTGAAACACAATAATTGTAATTTTTAGTTTGCCAGAGGTAAAGATAATACTTCACCGGAAATTATATCAACAAAGCTTCACTCCAATGCTATCTGCTTTTCCCAAAAGGTATCCTAGAATTATAGAATTCTACAGTGCATAAAGAGGCCATTGAGCCCATCGAGTCTGCACCAACCACAATCCCACCCAGGCCCTATCTCCATAACCCCATACATTTACCCTATCGAGTCCCCCGACACTCAGGGCAATTTAGCATGGCCAATCCACCTAACCCACACATCTTTGGACTGTGGGAGGAAATTTAAGCACCCGGAGGAAACCCATGCAGACATTGGGAGAACAAGCAAACTCTACACAGAGTGACCCAAGCCGGGAATCGAACCCAGGTCCCTGGAGCTGTGAATCAGCAGTGCTAACCACTGTGCTACCGTGCCGCCCCTTGTGCCACCTCTCAGTGCAAAATGTTTGACATGTCCACTCCTTGCATCAGCCATTTTGCGGTGGCTTCTCTCAGTCAGATTTTTCTTTTCTTTATTCTTCCATGGGATGTGGGTGTCGCTGGCATGGCCAGCATTTGTTGCCCATCCCTCATTGCCCTTGAACTGAGGGGGAATTAAAAGTCAACCATGCTGTTGTGGATCTGGAGTCACATGTCGGCTGGGCCAGGTAAGGACGCCAGATTTCCTTCCCTCAAGGACATTAGTGATGGATTATCTCAACTTAATGTTGCAAGCCAGCATTCAATATGCATATAGTCAGCAAGGGAAAAGACATTGGTCGGGATCTTACCAACCCTTTATGTCCCACTGTCGCTGCAAGCAAGGGCGGAGAATTTGGTGCTCAGCCAAATCTCCATTCACTGCAGCGGGACCAGAAAATCCCCCCGGGAAGAACAGCTGGACGAAACTGCCCTTTGGTTGGCACTGCTGCCTCACAGCTGGGGGCGGCACGGTAGCACAGTGGTTAGCACTGCTGCTTCACAGCTCCAGGGACCTGGGTTCGATTCCCGGCTTGGGTCACTGTCTGTGTGGAGTTTGCACATTCTCCTCATGCCTGCGTGGGTTTCCTACGGGTGCTCCAGTTTCCTCCCACAGTCCAAAGATGTGCGGGTTAGGTTGATTGGCCATGCTAAAAATTGCCCCTTAGTGTCCTGAGATGCATAGGTTAGAGGGATTAGTGGGTAAAATATGTAGGGATATGGGAGTAGGGTCTGGGTGGGATTGTGGTCGGTGCAGACTCGATGGGCCGAATGGCCTCTTTCTGTACTGTAGGGTTTCTATGACAGCACCAGGGACTCGGGTTCAATTACCGGCTTGAGTGACTGTGCGGAGTCTGCACATTCTCCTCATGTCTGCATGGGTTTCCTCTGGGTGCTCTGGTTTCCTCCCACAGTCCGAAAGAAGTGCTGGTTAGATGCATTGGCCATGCTAAATTCTTCCTCAGAGTACCCGAACAGGCACCAGAGTGTGGCAACTAGGGGATTTTCAGAGTAATTTCATTGCAGTGTTAATGTAAGCCTACTTGTGACAATAAACTCAAACTTTAAAACTTTAAACTTTATCCAGTTTTTGTCGGGGCTGCATTGTAACCAAATCTCGGATCTAGATGCATTAGATTCGATGGGTGAATGCAACATCAAACTGAGCAGCATCTATATATGGAAAGGCTGCTGTCCCCAGATTTAGCGAGCATGAGTTCACACCTAATTTGACTATGGAAGTTCTGAAATTTTGCAACCAAACAGAATAACAGCAGAAAGATGCACCTAGCTTGCAAGGAAAAGTTAACCTTTTATCAGTAACTTTTATCAGGTATTATTGCACCTGAGAATAATTCCATGTGAGAACTGATTCTATTTCAAGTGTTTGTCATTCTCGCGGGAATGCTGTGCTTTTATAATGGTGTCCAAAGAGAGTGAAACATTTAGCTTGCTGATGATTCAAGATCAGTATCAGCATGAAAAATATTGATCTGTGCCACTTAAAATAAAACAAAAACCAGCGAAACCATTCCCATTTCCAAGGCAATCTCTTGTGGGTGAGATTAAATGTTGATGGGGAAGTTTCAGTTTCAGAAAAAAACATGAAATTCCATGGCAAATAATCCACAGAAATGGCTCTTTGTCCTGGTTTGAGTGATACATTCGCCAGCTCCAGTCTATAATTACCCCTGCCTCAAACCCCCCTGCTGTCCTTCAGACTAATTTTAGAAACAGTGGAGTCACACAGTTTATAATATGCAGCTCTATTGAAAACAATAATTCAACTGGTAATAGTAGCTGGCCGTGACCAGAAAACGGAGTGCAGCTTTCACATAAACATCACTACACACTGTGTGTCAATCTAAAGGGAGACAAGTTGCATACAGACAAGTGGGACACATTTGCCTTGACATTGCTGGTGGATATGTGTATGTCGATCGAGCTTCTGGTCCAAGTAACCATTTCAGGATTTTGTACCATTCCTGCAGGAGAAAGCTGCATTTTCCTTCTGTCAAGCACTTGACTGAAACATGGAAAACAAGAGCAGGAGTGGGGAGGTGATGGCCTAGTGGTATTATTGCTAGACTACTAATCCAGAAACTCAGCTAATGCTCTGGGGACCCGGGTTCAAATCCCACCACGTCAGATGGTGGGGAATTTGAATTCAACAAAAAATATCTGGAATTGAGAATCTACTGACTGTTGATTGTTGGAAAAACTCATCTAGTTCACAAATGTTCTTAAGGGAAGGAAATCTGCCGTCCTTATATGGTCTGACCTACATGTGACTCCAGAGCCACAGCAATGTGGTTGACTCTCAACTGCCCTTGGGCAACTAGGGATGGACAATAAATGCTGGCCAGCCAGTGACGCCCATGTCCCACGAATGACAAATGAATAAAAAAAAGTAGGCCATTCGGCCCTTTGAGTATGCACAACCACCTTTCATTATGATCATGGTTGATCATCTAACTCAGAAACCTGTTCCCGCTTGCCCCCCGCTTCTCCCCCCCCCCCATATCCTTTGATCCCTTTAGCCCCAAGAGCTATATCCAATTCCTTCTTGAAAACAAACAATGTTTTGGCCTCAGCTGTTTCCTGTGGTGTCGAAACACTTGCCATTAAATGGACAGATTTTCGTCCCCGGAACAGCTTTACAGAGTTGGTAGATTTCTTCAGTCGACGGACACGACCTTTAGAAATGGACGGCCACGGATTGGGATTTTTGGTTGGGGGTGGGAGCATGCGATTCCAGAATGATTGCGGAGGTTGCTGGGTGCAGAAGCAGCTGGGTGCAAGGCCTGTCTCTGTGCTCAAGCATTTGTCCCAATGCCAGTTGAGTGCCAACTCATGCCACATCATCCCATTCACCACCTTTTACTCATACTCCTGACATGTCAACTCACCTTGCATCCTTTAACACTTCCTGGACAGCTTGACAGCTCCAGTGAGTTTGTACATAAAAAATGCATAATCACATTTCATTATAAAAATCCCAAAAGGTACTTTACTTCCCCCGAAGTTGTCCCTGGGGACAACTGAAGGGGCAACCCCTAGCTATCCAAAGAATCCACCAAGTTTGGATTCCTTTTACCTGAGTTGCTCAGTGCTTTCCAGGATTCATAGAAACATTGAAACTAGAAGCCGGAGTAGGCCATTCAGCCCTTCGAGCCTGCTCCATCATTCATTATGATCATGGCTGGTTATTAAATTCAATATCCTGATCCCGCCTTCCCCCCATTGGCCCCAAGAACTATATTTAATCTCTTCTTGAAATCACACAATGTTTTGGCCTCAACTACATTCTGTAGGTAGTGAATTCCACACATTCACCACTCTCTGGGTGAAGAAATTTCTCCTCATCTCAGTTTTAAAACTTTTACCCCGTATCCTCAAACTATGACCCCTAGCTCTGGACTCCCCCAGCATTGGGAACGTTCTTTCTGAATCCACCCTGCCTAACCCTGTTAGAATTTTATAAGTTTCTATGAGATTCCCTCTCACTCTTCTAAACTCCAATGAATACAATCCTAACCAACTTAGTCTCTCCTCATATGACAGACCTGTCACCCCAGGAATCAGCCTGGTAAATCTTCGCTGCACTCTCTCTGTAGCAAGCAGCTTTGGGTTCAAAGATCTAAAGTCAATAGAAGCAGCAGGTGATTTAAGTGGCCAGCTACTTCCTTGAATCGCACATGCACGAACTCCGACCCGACTCCTTTCCCACCCCTGCAGAGATGGGAAATGCTGGGTTTGAGGTTGGGACTTAGATATTTCATTGGCCGGGTGTCCCTGGAGAGGGAGTATGCGATGTCTGAGGGCACTGTCATTGCCATCCATGCCCGCTGGGCACTGCAGGGACTGGGGTGTATTATCGACCCCTTTAATCACATTTTAGTTTGATGTTTTAAGTTTCCTTGCTACTTTGTCTTTTGTTTCGGGCGGCTCCCTTCTTTTTTGGGTACTGCCCCTTTTAATTTGTCTCTCAGTTAATTTGAATTAGTTTAATTGGTTAGTCAAAACGATTGACTTAGATATTTCATCCATTGCCAGGAATTTCCCCTGAGAGGTTTTCCCTCAAGGTGAAAATCCAGGCCTATGCATTCAGCCAGAGGGCGTCCCAAAACCTGACATATATGTACTGGTTACACAATTGCAAGCATTTTATCCATCTTACACTATTATCTTCATGTCCCTACAGAAAAAGAGTTAGAAATAAGGCCTAATTTCTCTATTTTTTGAAAACTCTACTGTTCTGGTCAGTGCAACATTCTTTCAACATTTTAATTCCTATTAAATATCTACACACAAAAGGTATCATTGTCTTTGCTCCTCTGCAGAAAAGCCTGCCTCTTAAAATAAATACAGAAAATGCCAGAAGTACTCAGCAAGGTCAGGCAGCATCTGCAGAGACAGAAACAGGGTTAATGGATCACGCAGGATCGAGAGCCCAACATCCTGAAGATTATAATTGATTTGATTTATTATTGTCGCATGTATTAGTATACAGTAAAAAGTATTGTTTCCTGCGCACTATACAAAGTATATCGTACATAGGGAAGGAAACGAGTGAGTGCAGAATGTAGTGTTACAGTCATAGCTAGGGTGTAGAGAAAGATCAACTTAATGCAAGGTAAGTCCATTCAAAAGTCTGACAGCAGCAGGGAAGAAGGTGTTCTTGAGTCGGTTGGTATGTGTCCTCATAATTATGTATCTTTTTCCCGACTGAAAAAGGTGGAAGAGAGAATGTCCGGGGTGCGCAGGATCCTTGATTATGCTGGCTGCTTTCCCGAGGCAGTGAGATGCGTAGGCAGAGTCAATGGATGGGAGGCTGGTTTGCGTGATGGATTGGGCTACATTCACTATATTTTGTAGTTTTTTGCAGTCTTGGGCAGAGCAGGAGCCATACCAAGCTGTGATACAACCAGAAAGAATGCTTTCTATGGTGCACCTGTAAAAGTTGGAGAGTCGTAGCTGACATGCCAAATTTCCTTAGTCTTCTGAGAAAGTAGAGGTGTTGGTGGGCTTTCTTAACTGTAGTGTCGGCATGGGGGGAACCAGGACAGGTTGTTGGTGATCTGGACACCTAAAAACTTGAAGCTCTCAACCCTTTCTACTGCATCGTGCTCGTGACAGGAATTTCAAATGGAAATGGTCTGGTTGGCCAGGAAGCCAGCTCAGCATCTAAATAAAGGCATCGAGCACCTCCAGGAGGCAGGAGCTGCCTGGCCGCTGCCAGTGTCAAAGACAAGTGGCAGCCATATTGAAGGATGCCGCCTCCCTGCTGATTTGAGTAGAGAGCTCCTCAGGAAGCCATGGGTGGAAGCACACAGGAGTCTTGCACGACAAGGTCAATACTAACGCTGGTGCCGGTGTTAGTCGGCACCCTTGATTTTTCTCAAAACCTTTTCCAAAAAATGTATTTGATGAGCACAAACTCGCCTGAATTTGTTCTTTTTAAAAATAGCATTCTGTTCCAGGCAGGCAACCTTAACAGATTCCATTCGGAGTTCAGGGGGCTTTTAAGTGGCAGCAAACACAACTCCTACTCCCTCCCCCCTGCCGATCTTTGAAAATCTGGAACTGTGTCAGAGGCTTCGGGAGCCGAGGTGACATTCGGGACTGCATGTCTGAAAGCCGGTCTGTACTGGGTCCCAGCCACACAACCCTTTGAAAATTCTGGCCAATGTTTCAGGTTGATGAAGTCATTCACCTTTTATTTGGCTCCGTGTTGTCAGACGGTAGGACGACAGTGAGATTTAATTCAATTTAGAAGGTCAACTTAATAATGGTTCTTCCCTATTCAATAACTTGCAAATCCACGTGTTTCCCAACCGGAAACCATGGATGAACAGGGATATCCACGGCTTGCTGAAGTCTAGGTCTGAGGCGTTCAAGTCAGGCGACCCTGACCTATACAAGAAAGCCAGATGCGATTTAAGGAGATCCATCAAAAGATACCAAAAGACAGTACCGGACCAAGCTAGAGTTCCAGGCTAGCCACACCGACCCCCGCCGACTATGGCAAGGTCTGCAAGACATGAAAGCATGTAAAATCGCCGGCTCCAATGCACCCCTCCCTGGTGAACTCAATGCATTCTACACCTGTTTTGAGCAAGATGTCAGCGACTTACCTCCAGATGAACATGTATCTGAGGTCACCATTGCAGATGTCAGAGCAGCTTTCTCAAAGGTCAACCCACGGAAAGCAACTGGCCCGGATGGGGTACCCGGATGAGCACTCAGATCCTGCGCGGATCAGCTGGTGGGGGTATTCGCTGACAACTTCAACCTCTCGTTACACTATTCGGAGGTCGCTATCTGCTTCAAGAAGACAACCATCATCTCAGTACCAAAGAAAAGCCAGGCAGCGTGCCTTAATGACTATCGTCCGGTGGCTTTGACATCCATCATTATGAACTGCATCAAAAGGTTAGTCATGGCACGAATCAATTCCAGCCTCCCAGATTGCCTGGATACACTACAGTTACCTACCGCCGCAACAGGTCCACAGCAGACGCCATCTCCCTGGCCCTGCACTCAACCCTGGAACACCTAGATAACAAAGACACCTATGTCAGACTCCTATTTATTGACTACAGCTCAGCCTTCAACACCATTATTCCCACGAAACCCGTCTCCAAACTCCGTGGCCTGGGCCTTGGCTCCTCCCTCTGCAACTGGATCCTGAACTTCCTCACCCACAGACCACAATCAGTAAGGATAGGCAACAACACCTCCTCCACGATCATCCTCAACACCGGTGCCTCACAAGGCTGTGTTCTCAGCCCCCTACTATACTCCTTATACTCCTATGACTGTGTGGCCAACTTCCCCTCCAACTCGATTTTCAAGTTTGCTGACAACACCACCATAGTGGGTCGAATCATAAACAATGACGAGACAGAGTACAGGAATGAGATAGAGAATCTGGTGAACTGTTGCGACGACAATAATCTCTCCCTCAATGTCAACAAAAGGAAGGAGATTATCATCGACTTCAGGAAGCACAGTGGAGAACATGCCCCTGTCTACATCAACGGGGACGAAGCAGAAATGGTTGAAAGCTTCAAGTTTTTAGGTGTCCAGATCACCAACAACCTGTCCTGGTCCCTCCATGTCGACCCTATAGTTAGGAAAGACCACTATACCTCTTCTTTCTCAAAAGACTAAGGAAATTTGGCATGTCAGCTACGACACTCACCAACTTTTACAGATGCACCATAGCAAGCATTCTTTCTGGTTGTATCACAGCTTGGTATGATTCCTGCTCTGCCAAGACCACAAGAAACTATAAAAGGTCATGAATGTAGCCCAATCCATTATGCAAACCAGCCTCCCATCCATTCACTCTGTCTACACTTCCCACTGCCTTGGGAAAGCAGCCAGCATAATTAAGGACCCCACGCACCACGAACATTCTCTCTTCCATCTTCTTCCGTCGGGAAAAAGATATAAAAGTCTGAGGTCACATACCAACTGACTCAAGAGCAGCTTCTTCCCTGATGCTGTCAGATTTTTGAATGGACCGACCTTACATTGATCTTTCTCTACACCCTAGCTATGACAGTAACACTACATTCTGCACTCTCTCCTTTCCTTCTCCCCTATGTACTCTATGAACGGTATGTTTTGTCTGTATAGCGTGCAAGAAACAATACTTTTCATAGGTCTTATGAGGAAAGGTTGAGGGAGCTAGGGCTGTGCTCTCTGGAGCGGAGGAGGCTGAGGGGAGACTTAATAGAGGTTTATAAAATGATGAAGGGGATAGATAGAGTGAACGTTCAAAGACTATTTCCTCGGGTGGATGGAGCTAATACAAGGGGGCATAACTATAGGGTTCGTGGTGGGAGATATAGGAAGGATATCAGAGGTAGGTTCTTTACGTAGAGAGTGGTTGGGGTGTGGAATGGACTGCCTGCAGTGATAGTGGAGTCAGACACTTTAGGAACATTTAAGCGGTTATTGGATAGGCACATGGAGCACACCAGGATGATAGGGAGTGGGATATCCTGATCTTGGTTTCAGATAAAGCTCGGCACAACATCGTGGGCCGAAGGGCCTGTTCTGTGCTGTACTGTTCTATGTTCTATGTTCTATGTTCTATTGTATACCAATACATGTGACAATAATAAATCAAATCAAAGCTTTAGAAAGGATTTGGGACCGCAATCTCGGAACATCCTCGCTCTCTCCAACTGAAAAGGAAATATACTGCTCCCACTTTTCTAAAAGAAAAAGCACCTCTATCCCCAAATTGTACTCTTATTCTTGTTTCTTATTTTGTCTGGTGAACTCCTCGAGGTGCTGTCTCTAAGGATGGATATATTTCAGATGTTCCTGTGAGACTGAATACCCGGGCTGGCATTAACAGGAAAAAAAAATCATCCAGGCAGCAAAGAAGGTCTAAATTCTGCACCGTGTGTAGCAAAGATTGATTTAACATTTAACATTAATATTTAATATGCCTAACCTCATGGCCTGCCTTAATTGAGTAATTTCAACAACTCTTGTCTCTCTGACTGTCTGCACTCAACCCTTGTTTAATGAAATATAGCCTGGTGAGAGATGTATGTGAGGTGCCTCGCTTATAAGCTGTGCACAGCATAACAAAACCACATCCATCACATCCACACTCGAATACATCTCCAATACAATGAAGATGGCGGAAGTACAGCATCTCCAAGTGTTTCATCACTGATCTTGTATCTTTATTGGAACTGCAATTTATCCTTAAAATTTTCCTGTACGTGATAGTTTTCCTTTCCCCGCCCACTCTCCTAATGTTCAGCTATTTGGGAGTAAACTTTGGGCAGAGGCCAATTGTGATTTCCTCTCCCTTATTCACTCAAGAACTGTTTGCCGTCCCAGGAATCGTGCAGTCAAGCGTGACTCAGCTTAGCATCTCAGATGTGGCTTGGATGTAGTCACCTCATTTTATTAGTTATATGTTTGAGGGAAAGTATAAGATGCTCGGGGGGTGGTGGTGGGGTCGGGGGGGGGGGGGGGGGGGGGGGGGGGTTGCGGGGACACAGTTGTTTGTCCTGGAAAAAAATTCATTGCAAGTATAGGACTGGATAAGATGCAACTGGCTGAATAAGTACTTTCTAATGTCACTCCTGGACTGGCAATTGCTGGTCTATAGTTAGCCGAGGGGAGAAGATGCGAGAGATTTCTTAATCAGAGCATGCTTTCGGATCTTTATCACAATCCCACTGCAGCCTATATTCAGCAGAGACTTACCCTTCCCTAGAATACAGGAAACATGCAATTGACACAAGGTAAATTATTACACACCGCACTGATGCTGAGAGAAAGTGGTCCCACAGATAGAAAACTTCTACTCTATTCAAAACATCAAAAAAAACCCAGAACATTCTGCCTGGATCGGGTGAGAAAAATGGCTGCTCTACCGACTTTTCCTGCCATACTTCCCAAAATTTTGAGAAAATAATTGCTGGAGGCGGGTCCCACGCCATCACGCTGGCAACTTCGGCCTTCCAGAGATCAGGGCACCTTTTTTAAAGGATCTAACAAAGATAAAAATCTCAACAAGGATCCCTGCTACACAGATATGTAAACCCCACCATGGACACCGGGAGACCCCCCCCCACCATGGACAGGGGGAGGTCCCCTTCACCAACATGAGGAACCCAACAGACACCCCCATGGACATGGGGACCGCCTCCCTCCTCAAGAGAAAGCCATGGCACTGCCCGCTAGCGCTAGGACAGTGCCAGGGGGCAGTGCCCAAGCACTGCCAGGGTATTGCCTAGGTACATCCCTCTCCCTCCTGGGGAGTGTACTTACATCCCCCCCGCCCCCGTGGGTTCTCTTTGTCTGGTTCATGTTGTTCCAGACCCATTGTAAAATGTCCCCTTGTGATGTCACATAGATACATAGAAGGTGAGGGAAATCCAAATGTGGGGAACAATATAGCAGGGAAGTTCGCTAATGATATCCTCCCTGGACATGAATCACAATCTATCAATAGCAGGGGTTGGGAACGATTGCAAAGCGAGATCTCACCACTAAGATTCCCATTTTCTGGCAACATTTTGGGTCCCCATCACCAATCACGTCCACGGTAAATGTGAGCACAAAATCCCGGCCGTTGTAAAACTTGCTTACTCTTTACTCCCAAAGACAAGAGGAATCTTTCACCCACACCTGAAGCAGGCGTATCCAACATTGTTTATGTAAATAAAATGGTTATCAATATATTGGCGACATGGTTGTACAAACCAGCCCCAGAGATCACTTGCAACCAAGAAGGCGAGTAACTTATCTCCAACTGGGTGTGGGAGTTGGATCTCCCACACCCACCCTCCTAGTCCCTCCACTCCGAATGCTCCTCTGACCCACCTCCCACTGTCCCTAACCTCCCTCATCCCTTCCTCCATCAAAACAATCGCTGTTTTCCTCCATCCTGTGCATTTGCACAACTTGCCATTATTTCAGAAATAGTCATAACTATAACTGAGAAGTTCATTTAAAGTTTGGATTTATCCCATTCAGAACAAGGATTGCACAAATGTGGTTTGACTGCCCTTTAACCAGGTATTATCATCAACAATTTTTATAGCCCAACATTTATGAACATAAAGCAAAGGGATATTCCTTCCAAGATAGGCCTGAATTCTCCGACCTTGCCCGTGGTTTGGATTCTCCAGTCTCGCTGCAGAGAACAGAGATTTGACTGAACGGCAAATTCTCCATTCTCGCTGGCAGCGGAGGCGAGGCGCGAAGGGTCTGAGAATTCTGGCCTGGGTGTGGTACAAACAGAAGAAAACTCTGTTCCCTTCGCCAGTTTACTCATAGTTACCAAAGGGATAAAAACTGATACATCATCTGGGATACTCATGACTGTACTGACTAACCACTATAATAATGTGGTACATCTGTTTGCTAAGGCCAAGATTATTAACCTGTGCAGTTCAAGTCTTCTAAAATATGCAATAGCCAAGGTTCATGTCAGAAATCCTGAACTTTTGAGTGTTCATTTGAAATCACATTATGTAATGCAGTGAGGCCTTGCAAGAGACAAAGCTAATTAACATTATTAGAACCTTACCTTTCTCAAACCATCTGTTATGTATTTGTATTAATCCAAATTAGTTTGCTGAAGCTCTGTTGTGTTGTGTTCTTTATTCACCAGAGCTGATGCCACAAGTCCCTAGCATAGGGAAACAGGTGGAGAAGAAGCAATCATTCAAGATATTAGAGAAATTAGGCCTTTATTCTCTTGAATTCAGAAGGTTGAGGGGTGATCTGATAGAAGTCTACAAAATATTTACAAGGACGGGCAGGGTGGATAAGGATAAATGTTGCCACTAGTTGAAGCCTCTAGAACCAGCGGCCATAATCTAAAAATTAGGACCAAGCCATATAGGAGAGATGTTAGAAAACACTTCAACATGCAGAGAGTGGTGGAGATTGGAAGTCTCTTCCTCAAACAGCGGTGGATGCTGGTTCAATTGTTGGTTTAAAGCTGAGATGGACGATTTTTTATTGAGCAGGAGTATGAAAGGATATGGGCCTAGGGCAGGTACATGGAATTAGGCTATAGATCAGACATGATCTTATTGAATGACAGAGGGGGCTGGATTTGATTTGATTTGATTTATTATTGTCACATGTATTAACATACAGTGAAAAGTATTGTTTCTTGTGCGCTATACAGACAAAACATACTGTTCATAGAGAAGGAAACGAGAGAGTGCAGAATGTAGTGTTACAGTCATAGCTAGGGTGTAGAGAAAGATCAACTTAATGCAAGGTAAGTCCATTCAAAAGTCTGACAGCAGCAGGGAAGAAGCTGTTCTTGAGTCGGTTCGGTATGTGACCTCAGATTTTTGTATCTTTTTCCCGAAGGAAGAAGGTGGAAGAGAGAATGTCCGGGGTGCAAGGGGTCCTTAATTATGCTGGCTGTTTTGCCGAGGCAGCGGGAAGTATAGACAGAGTCAATGGATGGGAGGCTGGTTTGCATGATGGATTGGGCTACATTCACGACCTTTTGTAGTTCCTTGCTGTCTTGGGCAGAGCATGAGCCATACCAAGCTGTGAAACAACCAGAAAGAAAGCTTTCTATGGTGCATCTGTAAAAGTTGGTGAGAGTCGTAGCTGACATGCCAAATTTCCTTGGTCTTCTGCGAAAGTAGAGGCATTGGTGGGCTTTCTTAACTATAGTATCAGCATGGGGGGACGAGGACAGGTTGTTGGTGATCTGGACACCTAAAAACTTGAAGCTCTCGACCCTTTCTACTTTGTCCCCATTGATGTAGACAGGGGCATGTTCTCCTCTACGCTTCCTGAAGTTGATGACAATCTCCTTCGTTTTGTTGACATTGAGGGAGAGATTATTGTTGCCGCACCAGTTCACCAGATTCTCTATCTCATTCCTGTACTCTGTCTCGTCATTGTTTGAAATCCGACTACGGTGGTCAGCAAACTTGAAAATTGAATTGGAGGGGAATTTGGCCGCACAGTCATAGGTGTATAAGGAGTATAGTTGGGGACTGAGAACACAGCCTTGTGGGGCACTAGTGTTGAGGATGATCATGGAGGAGGTGTTGTTGCCTATCCTTACTGATTGTGGTCTGTGAGTTAGGAAGTTCAGGATCCAGTCGCAGAGGGAGGTGCCGAGGTCCAGGCCACA
Source organism: Mustelus asterias (assembly GCF_964213995.1). Lineage (NCBI taxonomy): Eukaryota > Metazoa > Chordata > Chondrichthyes > Carcharhiniformes > Triakidae > Mustelus > Mustelus asterias. The sequence goes on from NC_135813.1 coordinate 26,751,588, forward strand.
GAGTTTGGAGATGGGTTTCATGGGAATAATAGTGTTGAAGGCTGAGCTGTTGTCAATAAATAGGGGTCTGACATAGGTGTCCTTGTTATCTAGGTGTTCCAGGGTTGAGTGCAGGGCGTCTGCTGTGGACTTTTTGCGGCGATAGGCAAACTGTAGTGGATCCAGATAGTTCAGGAGGCTGGAATTGATTTGTGCCATGACTAAGCTTTCGAAGCACTTCATAATGATGGATGTCAAAGCCACCGGCCGAAAGTCATTGAGGCACGCTGCTTGGTTTTTCTTAGGTACCGGGATGATGATCAGGCTGAAAGGCCTAGTCCTGTTCCTATGTTCCTCAAGGAACATCTGTAAATAAAGGTTTCTAACACTGTGTGAACTAGCATCACTCTCCAATATACAACACCATCTGTACACATTTTTTCCATTGAACTACTAAAAAGTTAAAATGTGGAAAAACTTAAGCACCAGGAACAAGTATGGTTCCTAGAGTCTGAACACTATTTAATAGGATCATTGCTGAACTTCAACAACTCCACTCTCCCATCTTTACAAGTTGCACAAACACTAAGCAGATGGTTCATATTGTAATTTAATCTATCCCAGGGTCTCTCGGCAATGTTTATGCTTGGTAAGCTAATTATTGATAATTATGCCTCTATACCATATTGATTCATGGTCCTAAGCATTGCCAAGTTTATGTTTTTGTCTAGACTGTTCTCATGTCATATTGGCCAAGTTTACGAGGAAGTCTTGTGGTGCAGTGGGTAGTGTCCCTACCTCTGGGCTGGAAGCTCCAGGTTCAAATGCCACTTCCAGGTTTGATGGTCCTGGAAGATGCATGCATAAGATAGCCAAACAGCTGGATTAACTGTCAGGTGACAGGGGATAAAGAGGGGGAGATTTCCAAGTCAGCCTGACTGCAGGAGGCAAAGGCAAACCACTGCACTACTTGGTCAAAGCTAATCATGGAGCAATCTAATGGAAGTCCATGGCTGCCAATGCCCTCTTAGGGCATGGTACCCAAAGGTGCAGGAGGACCAAGTTTACACAACTGAAGCATTGGCTCAGTTGCATTTCTAAGTCAGAATGTTGTGGGTTCATGTCCCATTCCAGACACTTGAGCACATAGTCTGGGCTGACCCTCCAGAGCAGTCCCAAGGTAGGTTAGCTTTCAAACGAAACATTAAGCTGAAGCTTCACATTTCCCTTCTCAGACAGACAAAAAGTTTGAAGGAGAGCAAGTCAGTTGTCTCCAGTGACTGCACCGATATTTAACCCTCAGCCAACAACCACAAAACACATTAGGCACGATCTTACCGGTTTGCTGCGCCAATTGCTCAGGCTGGCGAGGCGGGAAGATAGCGTGTAGGGGAAAATGCCAATTTGTGCCGGGCACGAGCCAATTTGCTGTCTTCCCAGCCCTGTTTTGCCAGCGAGAATGGCTTCACGCCCTGAAAGGGCACAAAGCCTATTGACATAAGATTGCCTTCATTCCAATATAATTAGGGAGTCTGGGACAGCTGCTTCCGCCCTCCCAGATGCTCCCCTCCATTCTCGCTGGCGAGATGTCACGCCAGTGAGAATCACTGATCTGCAGTAGCAGGGACCATGCGCCATGGCCATGCCAGGGGGATTGGAGGCCAATGAAGCCCACGGGTGGTCAGGGGCATGACCAGACAGTGCCCATCGGACAGTGCCAGCATAGCAGCACACTGGCAGTGCCCAGTTGGGCAGTGTGCTGGTGCAGTGCCAAGGGGTGCGGCTTAAGTGAGGGTGTGGCCCAAGTGGAGGTGGGTTTATGATGGGGTGGGTCTGCATAGTGACGAGGGGGTTGGGTTTATGCAGGGGGAAGTTCTGCAAGGGGGATGGCTGGCAAGGGGAGTGGCATGCAGGGGTGGCGGGACATGGAGGGGTGGGTCGTGGAGGGGGGGGGCATGTCAGGGGTCTGCCAGGGGATTCATCAAGAGGGTCCTGATGCCCTGATGCCAGAGACCCATGTTGGTGTGGGGAGGAGGGAGTCCAATGTCCGTATATCTGGAGTGGGGTGGGGTGGAGGAAGTCTCCTGGCTTGCTGTCAGATTGGGACGCCCTGTGCAATGGCACCCAGTTCCCTGGCACCCCCTCCCACCATTGCAAAGCTCCCAGCTGTCAGAAAAACTGACAAGAGTGTTGAAAGATCGCATTGCCGAATTTGCCCAAAACATTGGTATGGAACACTCCCATTTTCATGCGGTTATGACTTTTTTTTGGGACATTTTTTTCTGCCCATTATCTGGCCATTACTGTCCAAGGAGGCTTACTGTGTGCAAATTGTATACTCCACATCACAACAGTGACCGCACTTCAGAAAGTACATCGTTGGATGTAAGATGCTTTCTTGTGAAAGGTATTAGATAGAACTTACACTGTACTTGATGATTGCACCAGTTTCAGATTTTGATTAACCAGTTAGAATTTATTTTTAAAACTCCTGAGAAATACTTTGTAGATTTTCATGTACGAGGACAGGCCGTGCTTACACATTCCAGGGGCCTACGACCGGCAGTGCGACCATACCCTGGCAAATGTTAGGGCCTCCAGCAGAAAGTGGGGCCTATTATTAAGAATAGTACAAAGCCTGTATTGTTAGCTAATCTGCTATTCATTTCATGGAATCTGTTGGGAAAATAGCTATTTGGTTGAGTCAGCTCCAATAAAATGAAACCACACCCTCTCAAGACCAATTCACCTAGCCTCAATGCTCCAAGCAACCACAAGCAGCAGCATCGTAAAACAAATGCCTGGCTGCACACTGTGTTATACCACCTAATATACTAAAAATACCAACTCCAATTAACTAACTGCACAAGTAGGAACTTTCTAGGTCACAGCGGGAGTGCATGAAGAATGGTATTGTTAACCAATGAAATAAAAATAGATTAAATTACAATTATAACTCCAAGTGACATTTTTTGGATTCATTCCACATCAAGAGCTCTCAACCTTCTCATAGCGGAGAGGGAAAAGAAAACAAGTTATGTGCATCTGGCAGAGTGAGACAGAGATGCTGGGATAAAACATAAATCTCCCACTGCTCACTGGGCATTTTGTGTGATGCCTATAATTCAATAATGAGAAAAGCAGCAATCATCTTACAGGAAAAGATGGTTAATGTCTCACCGCACAGCAATTGCCTTGAGAAATATCTACTGTCACTGATCGTAAGTCATCAATCTTGAGACTGGCAGAAGACGTCACCATGGTCTTCTGGCAATGTTTGTGACCAATATCACATTATCGCATTTGCAATACAGTGACTGGATGATCAGCATGACATTAATTAAAAACATAAGCGGGCTTGAGCATTCAGAGAGTAATTAATGCTTGAGAGTTTTCTACAACAGCTACAGAATTCAGGTCCCCCAGATGGTCAAATGGCATTATTGCTAGACTGTTAATCCAGGAGCTCAACCAATGTTCTGGAGACCTGGGTTCGAATCCCACCACGGCAGTTGGTGGAATTTGAATTCAATAAAAAATATCTGAAATTAAGAATTTACTGATGACCGTGTTGGAAAAATCCATCTGGTTCACTAATGTCCTTTAGGGAAGGAAATCTGGCATCCTTACCTGGTCTGGCCTACATGTGACTTCAGAGCTACAGCAATGCGGTTGTTACTCATGGAGGTAAATTGCTTTAAGGGCATACAATAGTATCACAGGCTCAACGATTAAAGAAACTACGGGCCGGATTCTCCGACCTCACCCGCGGCTGGGATTCTCCGGTCCCGCTGCAGTGAATGGAGATTTAGCTGAGCGTCAAATTCTCCATTCTCGCCGGCAGCAGGGCGTGAACGGTAGGAGAATTCCAGCCTATGGGAGGAATTCTCCCACCCCACCCGCCACGGGAATCTTAGCGGGTGGGGGAGCAGACCATGCAAAGGTCCATTGACCTTGGCGGGGGAGGGGTTTCCGGTTTTGGGGCGAGAATTCCGCCCTTCATCTGCCATCAGTGCTTCCAGACCACATGCACTTCAGTGCAGGAGTACTCCGACAAGCTGTTTTCACCTTCCCTACCAAGATTTGATTACTGTTGGACTGATAAGTACATACCACAGATCTGTACACTCCTCACAGTAGCCCAGTTGGCTGGACAGCTGGTTCATGATGCAGAGTGATGCTAACAGCGTGGGTTCAATTCCCGTACCAGCTGAGGTTATTTACGAAGGCCCCGCCTTCTCAATCTTGCCCCTTGTCTGAGGTGTGGTGACCCTCTGGTTAAATCACCACCAGTCAGCTCTCCACCCTCAAAGGAAAGAGCAGCCTATGGTCATCTGGGACTATGCCGTGCATGCCAAATATGTTACACAGTCATTGTTTACTCACAAACATCTGTAATTCAACCTCTGGTCATTTCTTTTTTCATGCATAACATTTGTTTTTTTTTATTTTGCTCCATAGAGGACAGGCATTGAGATAACTTTGCAAACAGAGTTGCAGTTAACTCAGCTGTCAGCATTGCACATATGGACACTTCAAGGGAAAACGGCCCCCATACTTCCACAAGTCTGACCAGCTAACTTTTGGAATTATCCTTATTGTGTCATGTTGAATTGACTGAACAAGTCAGGTTTCCACATCTTAGCCTCAACCCCATTGGAACACTGCTGATGAATCAAGATGACCTCTTAATTTCCCATATAGAAAATCATGTTTTTCCTGTCTGCCCAAAGAAGGTAGGGACTCCTATTCCTATTTTGCAGCTGTTCCCATTAGGAACTGGGTTTATTTGGGAGCTTTACAACAGCACTGGGGAGAAAATTTCCATCACATTACCACGGATTAAAATTGAACTCAGATCCTTGGATTGAACTATATCCTTCTATCCAGAGGCAATCCCCTTACCTGCATGCTTTCAAATATGGTGTTGAGGTCTACAGTGGAAAGTGCATGACACCCTCATTATCGTCTTAAATGTTCAGCTTTCACCTCAACTTCGCCTTGTAATTCTTGGACAATATTCTCATTTTTCACACGGTGATCTCACAGTTCTGACTACCTTGCTTTGGATGGTTTTGATCCTCTTTTACATAGAGGATCAGTGAAATGATTTTGTGAGGCAACTGGTTATTTTCTTTTTAAAACAAACATTTTCAACTAGGTTATGTCCTGCCCTTCCGAAGTCAGAAAGGTTATGGGGGGAGGCGATGATCAAATGGCATTATTGCTAGACTGTTAATCCAGAAGCTCAACCAATGTTCTGGAGACCTGGGTTCAAATCCCGCCACGGCAGTTGGTGGAATTTGAATTCAATACAAAATATCTGAAATTAAGAATTTACTGATGATCATGTTGGAAAAACCCATTTGGTTCACTAATGTCCTTTAGGGAAGGAAATCTGGTGTCCTTACCTGGTCTGGCCTACATGTGACTCCAGAGCCACAGCAATGTGGTTGACTCTGAACTGCCCTCCAAGAGCAACCAGGGATGGGCAATAAATGCTGGCCCAGCCAGCAATACCCAAGTCCCACGAATGAATTTTAAAAAAATGATGTGTTGATTTAAATCCACTTGGACATTTCACTCCATTTAATTTTCACTTCAACAAAAATCTTCCATCAATAGTTTGACATCAACACAGCAGCATTTCTGCAGTTAGATTTACCTTCTGGCTGTAGTTACCTTGACAACCCCAAAAAGAAATTCATTACTGCATTGTAGCCACCAGTTATACTATCCAGAACAGATGTCAGAGGCAGGTTGACAATTAATCTATATTATGCTGTTATTGAAGCTAACTCTTGTTTGTACATGCCAATGGCTCCATGCCATCACACATTGAAATTCCTTCTAAATAGTGGTAGAAAAAATCAGCACCACATGTTCACCAGCTCTCATTTGCTGGAGCAATCTTATACTTTTTTTAAGCTCATGTGCTGTAATAACGGCTGCACAAAACAGTGATAAGGTTTAATGTGGCATCAGTCTCACTTTCGTTCAGAAAAGTCTAACTGAAGATTTCTCATCATCTGCATAGAAATTCCAACAAAGAAACAAGCCATAGAGAAAGTATCGTCTACAAGACGAGTCGTCCTAACCAATACATTCGCACTTTCCCACATCTCTTTCACCCCCTTCCTAACCTGCCCTTAAAGAATGGCATCACCTCTGCTTCAATCACTAATGCTGCTGGACGTCCCGCAGTCTGGAGATGGGCAATACATGCGACCATCATATCCAGAGAACAAATAAAATAAAAAACTGAAATAGAAGTAGGGCAGAATTTTCCCGTCCCACCCGCTGCGGGAATCATAGCGGGTGGGACATGGACCATGCAAGGGTCCGTTGACCTTGGGTGGGATTTTCCGGTCTTGACGCGAGCGCGATCGGAAAATCCCGTCCATGGTGTGGGAATAATCTCCAATGGGGATTGTTGATAATGGGCAATGTCTACAGCATTCTGTGTGGCTCGTCCATCCTGCTGCCGGGGGTTGCCTTCACCGGGACTGGAAGATTCTGCTGGGAGGAAAGACCAGAAAATCCTGACCAATCTATTTGATAATTTACACGAGGAAGAGAGAAAAGAGTCCAGATCAGAGTCAACATAGGCGTCAGCACTGACGGTTAGCTCATTGGGGAGAAAGACTGTGACAGGGTGATAATTTGTTAAGATTTATAAGTAGAAATGTGTGAAAGAAGTCACTAAGCTATTGACACCTTCCCTATAAATCTTTCTTTTGCTTTGCAGATATGTGCACTGCAGAAAATATAATATTTTAATTACTGGCCAATGACAATGGAGATTTGCCTAATTCTATCTTGAAAAATGACACATGCAGTTAAAGCTTTTCATCTTGCACTCATCAGGACAGATTCATAAGAATGCCAAATCTCAAAGGGAACAAAAATTTATACGGTCGAAGAAGAGGGTGTTGATTGGTTGACAAGTAGACCCTGATGGATAGAAGCACTGCCATGTAGTATGCACCAGGAAACAGTTAACTGCCAAGCTTTTGTTTAAATTCAAACCAGGCAGTTCAACTTTGATTGGTCAAGGCATTGCCACGGGGAATGAACCAGAGAATGGCCTGTCCCCCAAGCTTTTGTTTAGTTGAAGAAGGCACAATGCGTGGACACGTTCTTTCGGTTTACACAGATTTGGTATTCTTGCAAATCTGTCCTCACGAGTTCAAGATGAAATGGAGGACACCATGGGTGGGATTTTACAGCCTCGCTCGGGCGAGACAGGAAATTCCCGCCCGCGGTCAATGGAGGTTTCCATTGTCGGACCCGATTCTGGGCGGGTGAGGTGATAGGGTTCTGGTCCATGTCTATTTTCTCAGCAATCTCAAATGCCCTACTACCAAGTGACCACCAATGCTATTTACTTGCTTATGCCAAAAAAGAAAGGAGGGAGAAGTTATATTTATATAGCACCATTTACATCCTCAGATTGCTCCAAAGAACTTCACACTCAATTACTTACTTCTGAAGGGTGGGCATGATTGCTGTTCAGGAGGGCGGGTAGCCAACATGTGTACAGCAAGATCCAGAAAACAGTCATAAGATAAATGACTGGTTAAATTTGGTTTTGATAATGTTTGTTGGCACACAGCTATTGGTCAGGGAAAACTCACCAGTTCTTCTTCCAAGAATGTCATGTGATCTTTAATATCCTTTAGAGAGGAACCTTGGTCAAATGTCTCATCCTAGGGAATATGTTCAACCCTTATCATGGATTCACAATCTTTAGAAGCAAGAGTACGGCCACTGAGACAGAAGGACTCTTAAATGATTTGGAAAAAGATCCAGCCGTTTATCAAAGACCTGAGTAACAAATTGCACTGGGGTGGAGCCAATGGCATGGGAAATTGCAATTATAAAAACAAATCAAGCAAAACTAGAATGAGTGCAGAACAAATTGCAGAGTAAGGCACCTCCCTAGTTGAAACTACACCTGAATGAAACAATGTCCCACCATAATTTTGAGGTTTACTGAATAATAATTATCAACAACAATGAAATATATGGAGGAGTAAGGAATAACCACCTCCTCCTTAAAACTCCTTGGACTTTTTGGAGAGGATTATTAACCAGGTAAGGAAAACACATGGTTTTCACACCTATCCATCTAAATACAGCTAAAGGCATTCCTGTACTTACTGGGAAAACAATGACATAGGAGTAATGACTGCACTAGCGATCTAGAAATGCAGGCTAATACTCTGGGGGCATGGGTTCAACTCCCACCTGGGGTTTGCTGGAACATTGCAAAAGGCCAAGGACGGACATGTGAACAGGGGAGCAGGGTGGTGTGTTGAAGTGGCAAGTGACAGGAAGGACTGGGTCCGGCTTGCGGACAGACCCAAGGTGTTCAGCAAAGTGGTCACCCAGTCTGACCCCAACTGGAGCAAACTGGAGGAACAGTACCTCATCTTCCAATTGGGCACTTTACAACCTTCCGGACTGAACATTCAACAACTTCAGAGCATGAACTCTCCCCTCCACCTTCCCCCATTTCCATTTATTTTATTCTATTTTGTTTCATCTCATTCATCCATTTTATCATCTTTCTTTCTCTCTTCCATTTTGCCCCTTTTCCATTCCAGCTCTCCTTCTTGCCCCTTCCCACGCCACCTTCAGGGCAACTGCCATAATCCCTGGCAGTCCCTTAACCACCTGTACCTTTGTTCTGCCATTCATGTCTTCTGATCATCTATTGGACACTTTTAATACCTTCCCAGCCTTCTGTATCCTCATTTACATTCCCTTTGTCCCATTCCACATCCACCCACCCTCATAGTATAATCTTCACTGATTCTCTTTCCTCCCAGCTCTGACGAAGGGTCATCTAGACTCTTGGCTCTATTCTCTCCCCACAGATGCTGTCAGATCTGCTGAGATTTTCCAGCATTTTCTGTTTTTGTTTCAGATTCCAGCATCTGCAGTATTTTGCTTCTATACTAAAGAACAGAGTTGATAGAGTGGGTTTGTGGCAGATGACGGAACCAACAAGAAGGAAAAAGTTACTTGAACTCATCCTCACTTACACAGCGGTAGACATGACCACCACAGAGTCCATGTGGAGACTTAGTCCTGTCTTCATTGCGATGCGTGGCACTGCCACCAGGCTAAATGGCATAGATTTTGAACAGATCCAGCATCTCAAAACTGGTCATTCATCAGGCACCATCAGCAGCAGCAGAATTGTACTCAACCATAATCTGCAATCTCATAGCCCCCACTCTATCATTACTATCAAACAGGAAGATCAACCCTGGTTTAGTGAAGAGTGCAGGAGGGTAAGCTAGGAGCAACACCAGGAAACTTAGGCAAGATGGGTATGGAGGAATGTGGCCCAAATGCGGGCAATTGGGACTAGCTTAGTGATATTAAAAAAAAGGGCGGCATGGATAAGTTGGGCTGAAGGGACTGTTTCATGCTGTAAACCTCTATGGGGTGACACGGTGGCACAGTGGTTAGCACTGCTGCCTCACAGCTCCAAGGGCCTGGGTTTGATTCCTGGCTTAGATCACTGTCTGTGTGGAGTTTGCACGTTCTCCCCGTGTCTGCGTGGGTTTCCTTCGGACGCTCCAGTTTCCTCCCACTGTCCAAAGATGCACGGGTTAGGTTGATTGGCCATGCAAAATTGCCCCTTAGTGTCCTGGGATGTGTAGGTTAGAGGGATTAGTGGGGTAAATGAGTGGGATAGTGGGGGTAAGGCCTAAGTGGGATTATTGTCGGTGCAGTCTCGATGGGCCGAATGGCCTCCTTCTGCACTGTAGGGATTCAATGATTTCTATGAATTCTATTACTCAATGAATACCTAAGATTGAGGTGCTAACCTGGTGAAGCTACAGCACAGGACTACTTCCATGACAAATGACATCAGCAACAAACAATAGACAGAGCTAATCAATCCCAAAACCAACAGATCAGGTCTAAACTCTGCAGTCCTGTCACATCCAGGCATGAATGGCGATGGCCAATAAAGCAACTTACTGGAGGAAAAGGCTCCACAAGTATCCTCATCCTCATTCACAGGAGAACCAAGCACATCAGTGCATAAGACAAGGCTGAAGCATTTTCAATCAGGTTCATCTAGAAGTGAAGAGTGGATGATCTATTCTGGCTTCCTCCAGGGGTCCCCGGAATCACAGACGCCAGTTTCAGCCTATGTGATTCACTCCACGTGATATCACAAAATGGTTGAAGGCACTGGATTCTGCAAAGACTATGGAGCCTGACACCATTATGGCAATAGTACTGAAGAACTAATGTTATGACCAGCCCCAAGTGAGGTTCCTCCAAAGTTGTTGATCTGGCTGGGACTCTTCGATTTGTCACCTTCCAGCTGGGATACCCCCAAATTGTCACAAAGCCAGGTAAGGAGGGATGACTGGCTCCATGCTCTTATTCAACCCACTCTCTGCCAGTAGCAACATAGGTTTAATCTTCCAAGGTTCCCTTTCCCTTGGGTACCTTTTTCAGACCCAATAGTTATGTTAGAAAAGGGAGCCAATTTAACTAGGATTTCTTCAGTAAAGATAGAAAGTTTATTAGTTACTAAAAAGGTAAGAAGAAATGGTAAAACAAACATACAAATACAATCATACAGATTAGAGGTAAGAATTGAGTCCAATAGTAAATAAATAAAAAACGTTACACGGAACAGTCCTTGACTTGCGAGGGGTAGATAATGAAGTGTTCCGTTCATTAAAAATTGATTCCAGTTGATATTTGCTGACAAATAACATTTGGTTCAGGCATCCTGTGATTTTGTAGAGATATTTCAGTTAATTTTCCAGCTATAATCCTTTTTTGTTGGCTGGTTGACTTCCACAGTCAGAGAGGGAGTTTTTAAAAAGATTTTCCTGCAACAGATGGGTATTTCCTTTCTGCAGGGGGCAGTGTTTCCGGTATTGTATCACACATCTTCAGTATAGAAATCTTCCAGCTGCTTTTCCTCACTGCACATATGCATATGCACAGACAGGATAGATACTGGCAGGCAGACAAGTCCTCGGCAGACCTCTCAGCTAGGTTTTTAAACCCCCTTCTCTGTATATTCCAAGAGGAAACTGCAATGCACTAGTCTGTCTAGGCAATTACATCAGGATCTTTGTGATGGGATGGCAAATATGTTCCTTTGTTTTTACTGGAGATGGTAATCAGTCTTTGCATTCTTTTAGAATTACCTTGTCTGGAAACACAAGGAGAGATTTCATTGTCTCTTAGAGAAAGACCCTGCAGCCACTCCAATCAGGGGCTAGCTCCACATTCTCAGCCATCAGAAGGGCTTGTGTCCATTTGAAAATACCAGGTAAAATCTCAGGTGTTTTTAAAGTCCTGTGTATAATTCCATGTTTTCTTTCTCCATAACACTAGCCACACTATTAGATTAGGCAACTGTGATGATGCCGGGTAGATGGCAATGTGGAAAATTGCCTAGGTAAATCCTGCCCATGAAAAGCAAGACAAGTCCAACCCAACCAAAGCTTAAAGTTTATTTATTAGTGTCACAAGTAGGCTTCCATTAACACTGCAATGACGTTACTGTGAAATCCCCGAGTCGCTACACTCTGGTGCCTGTTGAGGTACACTGAGGGAGAATTCAGCATGGCCAATGCACCTAACCAGCACGTCTTTCGGACTGCAGGAGGAAACTGGAGCACCCGAAGGAAACCCACGCAGACACGGGGAGAATGCGCAAACTCCACACAGTGACCCAAGCCGGGAATCAAACCCGGGTCCCTGGCACTGTGAGGCAGTAGTGCTAACCACTGTGCCAAAATGTCACCCTAATAATTATTGCCCCATCAGTTTACTCTTGATCATCAGTAAAGTGATGGACGTGTTAACGAATGTACTTTCAAGCAGCACTTACTCAGCAATAACCTGCTCACCAGCCTCAGTTTGGGTTCCACCAGGGCCACTCACCTCTGTTTTGGTCCAAACAAAGGGTCAAACTCAAGAGGTGAGAGCGACTGCCCTTTGACATCAAGACAGCATTTGACCAAGTGTGGCATCAAGCAAAATCAGAGTTAATGGAAATCGGGGAGAAGGATGGAGTGAGACCCAGCACAAAGAAGGTAGTTGTGGCTATTGGAGGCCAATTATGTCAGTGCCAGCACATCGCTGTAGGACAGGAATTCAACAAGGTAGTGCCCTAGGCCAAACCATCTTCAGCTGCTTTGACAATGACCTTCCCTCCATCATAGGGTCAGAAATGAGGATATATGCTGATGATTGCGCAATGTTCAGCACCATTCACAACTCCTCAGATACTGAAGCAGTCCATCTCCATATAGAGCAGAACCTGGACAATATTCAGGTTTGGGCTGATAAGTGACCACACAAGTCCCAGGCAATGGCCATCTCCAACAAGAGAAAATCCAGTCATTCCTCCTTGATATTCAATACCATTACCATCACTGATTCTCCACTATCAACATCCCGGGGATCACCATTGACCAGAAGTTGAACTGGAGTAACCATATAAATACTGTGACTACAAAAGCAGGCCAGAGGCTAGAAATCCTGTGATGAGCAACTCACCTCCTGACTCCCCAACGTCCATCTACCACCTGCAAGGCACTAGTCAGGAGTGTTATGGAATACTCTCCACTTTCCTGGATGAGTGCAGCTCCAAGAACACTCAAGAAGCTTGATATCGTCCAGGACAAAGCTGCCCGCTTGACTGGCACCCCGTCCACCACCTTCAACATTCACTCCTTCCACCACTGACACACTGTGGCAGCAGCGTGCACCATCTACAAGATGCACTGCAGCAACTCACCAAGGCTCCTTCAACAGCCTCTTCCAAACCCATGACCTCGACCAAGGATCATGGGAAGACCACGACCTGAAAGTTCTCCTCCAAGCCAAACGGCAAGCCGACTTGAAACAATATCACTGTTCCTTCGCTGTTGTCAGATCAAAGTCCTGGAACTGCCTTCCTAACAGTATTGTATAATACATTGTGTATACATCCCTTGGACTGCAGTGGTTCAGGATAGTGGCACACAACCACCTTCCCAGGGACCACTAGAGATGGGCTCAAAATGCTGGCCCAGCCAGCGACGCTCACATCCCATGACTATGAGAATATAAAAAGCTCCACATTTTTGCATCTTATGTGCCAGCAATCTATATATAGCTTTCTGACAAATATTTGAGATTCATCAGAGCTTGCACACTCATTGTAAATCTTTCATACTAAGAGGTAATAGAAAATGTGAAGACATCTAAAGTTTTTGACGAATGTTTAGTTTGAAGCACAGTATTGCTTAGCGACAGAGCCAAGGAGAATAACTGGTTCTCAAGCAGGAGTGTTGCAATTAACCAACACATTGCATAACACCCAATGCAAGACAGGTAATGGATTTTTGAACTTGGCACAAAGCCCCGGTTCAATTCCTACATTTTCTTCAAGAATAGCAAAATAAAAGTTTTGAAGTTTTAAACTTTGAACATCATAGTATGAAAGCAAACATCAAACAGCGAACTCATTATTTCAACCTCAAGACATACAAAGGTGGACGTAAAAGATCCCACGGAACTATCAAAGAATAACACGTGAGTTCTCCTGCTGGTCTGACCATGATTTGTCCCTCAGTTTAACTCACTATAACTATTCATTTGGGCATTGCTACAACCTGCCCCAAAAGTTATTGATCCAAGTGGGACCCCCTAGATTTGTCACCGTCCAGCTGGGATATCCCCCTAAATTGTTACAAATTCGGGTGAGGAGAGATGACTAACTCCACATCTTCATTCAACCCACCCTCTGCTAGTAGGTTTAATCTAATAGAGTTCCCTTTCCCTTGCATACCTTTTCCAACCCACTGGTTATGTTTTTTTAAAAAGAAGCCAATTTACCCAGGCTTTCTTGAGTTAAGACAGAAACTACCAAAAAGGTAAGAAGTAATGATAAAATGCACCGACATTCATTTGGATCGGAAATAAGGATTGAGCCCAGTGATAAGGAAACATAAATAAAAAGTTATACGGAATAGTCCTTGACTTGTGAGGAGTAGATGAAGAAGCGTTTAAACCATTACAAATTGATTCCAGTATAGCTGCCTTCTGCTGGCAAATATTCGATTCTTCGGTTCAGATGTTCTGTGGTTTGGTAACGATATTTCAGTTATTTTTTCCAGCTGTGATCCTTTTTGATATCCACAGTCAGAAAGAAAGTTTTTAGATATTCCTGCAAAAGATGGTTGTTTCTTTTTGCCAAGGGCATTGCTTCTACTTTCAGCATGGAAAACCTCTAGCTGCTTTTCCTCACCACACCCACCTACCCCCTAACCTACATACACACACATACCCCCCCATCTATACACACACACACCCACCAAACCCCTGCATACCCCCAAAGCCCCAACACACCCACACACCCTACATACGCACCCACTCACACATCCCCATACACAAACCACACACACCCACTCACACACCCCCCACACACACCCCCACACAACCCCGACCTACACACACATACCCCAAACCTCCACACACACATCCATCCCCCAACTACATACACACACCACACACAATCCCCACCTACACAAACAAACACACACATACTCCTCATCCCCCCACCCACAAACACCTACACATACACCCCTACACATACCCACACACTCGCCCGTATCCCATCCCCATCCCCAAGCACACGCATCCCCAATCTCACCCTCACTCAGAGAGCAAGCAGGCAACCCCCTTCTTTGTGTATTCCAAGAGGAAACCAGAATACACCAGTCCATTTAAACAATCACACCTAGGAGATAAGACAGTCATTATGTCCCTTTGTCTCGAATGGAGATGGTAATCAGTTTGTTGGATGTTTTTAGAAATACCTTGCCTGGAAACACAGGGAGAGGTTCCATTGTCCCGAAGAGAAATACCCTGCAGCCATTCCTATCAGTGGCTGGCTGCACAATCTCAACTAATTCTGGGTTTGTGTCCATTTTAAAATATAAAACTCAGATCTTTTTCAAATCCAATATTTCTGTGCATAATTCCATGGTTTCATAAGAACATCAATGACAGTGGAACGCATCGAGATATGCTGTGATGGTGAAAGACAATGTGGAGATGCCGGCGTTGGACTGGGGTAAACACAGTAAGAAGTCTCACAATACCAGGTTAAAGTCCAACAGCTTTATTTGGTAGCACAAGCCACTAGCTTTCGGAGCGCTGCCCCTTCATCAGGTAAGTGGGAGTTCTGCTCACAAACAGGGCATATAAAGACACAAACTCAATTTACAAAATAATGGTTGGAATGTGAGTCTTTACAGATAATCAAGTCTTAAAGGTACAGACAATGTGAGTGGAGAGAGGGTTAAGCACAGGTTAAAGAGATGTGTATTGTCTCCAGCCAGGACAGTTAGTGAGATTTTGCAAGCCCAGGCAAGTCATAGGGGTTACAGATAGTGTGACATGAACCCAAGATCCCGGTTGAGGGCGTCCTCATGTGTGCGGAAATTGACTATCAGTCTCTGCTCAGCGACATCAGAACTTGACTATCAGACTCTGCTCAGCAGAGTCGCTGAGCAGAGACTGATAGCCAAGTTCCACACACATGAGGACGGCCTCAACCGGGATCTTGGATTCATGTCACACTATCTGTAACCCCCACGACTTGCCTGGACTTGCAAAATCTCACTAACTGTCCTGGCTGGAGACAATACACATCTCTTTAACCCGTGCTTAACCCTCTCTCCACTCACATTGTCTGTACCTTTAAGACTTGAATACCTGTAAAGACTCGCATTCCAACCATTATTTTGTAAATTGAGTTTGTGTCTTTATATGCCCTGTTTGTGAACAGAACTCCCATTCACCTGATGAAGTGGCAGCGCTCCGAAAGCTAGTGGCTTGTGCTATCAAATAAACCTGTTGGACTTTAATCTGGTGTTGTGAGACTTCTTACTATGATGAAAGGCACCATACAAGGGTTTTAATTTATCGCTTTGGGGCATGGATCACTCGTTTTATGACTTAAATGTTGAAATACATTTTTGTGAATAAATATCCATTGAAGATAACACAACAAAAATGTGAATTCACTCCAAAGATTTGAGAAATATAACAAAGCAGTAACACTGAGCTTTATCATTCTCCTATTCTGCAGATGAGCAATGGATTATGCTGACTGGATGTAGCCCATTAGCAAATAGTGTAGATTATTCCCATGCCAGACTGGAACCTTTTGAACAGGTTTCAGCACAATTCTGTCACATCCTGCCTGGATTCGAAAGAGTCCACAAACTGTGCTGGTTAGGTGCATTGACCATGCTAAATTCTCCCTCAGTGTACCCGAACAGGCGATGGAGTGTGGCGACTAGGGGATTTTCACAGTAACTTCATTGCAGTGTTGATGCACCCCGGACATTCTCTCTTCCACCTTCTTCCGTCGGGAAAAAGATACAAAAATCTGAGGTCACGTACCAACCGACTCAAGAACAGCTTCTTCCCTGCTGCCATCAGACTTTTGAATGGACCTACCTTGCATTAAGTTGATCTTTCTCTACACCCTAACTATGACTGTAACACTACATTCTGCATTCTCTCCTTTCCTTCCCTATGTTCGGTATGCTTTGTCTGTGTAGTGCGCAAGAAACAATACTTTTCACTGTGTACTAATACATGTGACAATAATAAATCAAATCAAAATCAAATCAAATCAAGTAAGCCTACATGTGCCACTAATAAATAAACTTAAAATAGATTATCCTGACCCACAACAGACATTCTTTTCTTCGGACAAGTCAAAAGATGTGCGGGTTAGGTGGATTGGTCATGCTCAATTGCACTTTAGTGTCGGGGGATAGGCAGGATAAATACTTGGGGTTACGGAGATAGGCCTGGGTGGAATTGTTGTTGGTGCAGACTTGATGGGCCGAATGGCCTCTTTTTGCATTGTAGGGATTCTATGATTCTAAGTGCAATTATTCCACCTTGAAAATTTAATGACTTGTCCCTGGATGGAGGTTAGGTAGCAATGACACCAATTGCAGTCTCAATAGAGATGCAAGTTAAGGGATTATTAACACACAATAGCACTTAATAAGACTCTTCTCCAACAAGTTTATCATGGAAACATATAAAATCCTGATGGGACTGGACAGGCTTGAGGCGGAAAGAATGTTCCTGATGTTGGGGAAGTGCAGAACTAGGGGTCACAGTCTAAGAATAAGGGGCAAGTCATTCACGACTGAGATGAGGAAGAACTTCTTCACTCAGAGAGTTGTGTACCTGTGGAGTTCTGTACCACAGAAAGCTGTTGGGGTCAGTTCATTAGGTGTGTTCAAAGGGAGCTTGTCGTGGCTCTTGCGGCTAAAGGGATCAAGGGGGTATGGAGAGAAAGTGGGATACTGAAAGTGCATGGTCAACCATGACCATATTGAATGGTGGTGCAGGCTTGAAGGGCCGAATGGCCTACTCTTGCACCTATTTACTGTGTTCTAAGTACATCGCTCTGAATCATTGTATGTTTCCTCAGAACATGGACCTACTAAAATGTAACGTTTCAGATTTCCATGTGTTATTTCAAGCAGATTCTAACACACGGTGAAAAATTCAGTCAAGGCAAACCAAATTTCTTTCTAAACATATGCAGTATGTTTCATATTAAAATGGGCCAAAGTCTCCATAGTGTTAGTGTATTGTTTTGACATGAGCAAACCCAAAGCCAAGGAGCCAGTTCTGGCTCTCATCTGTCTTATTGGTTCCAGGCAACAAATATAGAATTGCAGAAACGAAAGCAGAAAATGTTGGAAAGACTCAGCAGGTCAGGCAGCATCTGTGGAGAGAGAAAGAAATGGAGATAATGGGCTGGATTCTCCAACCCCATCCGCAGCTGGGATTCTCCAGTCCCGCCACAACAGGAGTGGGAAATGTTCGATTATGGAATTGGTTTGAGCGAGGGATGGACGGTACAGGCTGGGACAAAAAGAAGATCCGTGATCAGGTGAAAGGCAGAAGAAAATTTAGTCTTGCAGTGCCAAAGAGAGTAGCAAAGTTTCACCTCACCATACATCGTTGTAGAACCAAGTTCTTTCAGACAGGAGGCTGGGATTTTCCGGCTGTTCATGCCCACCGCCGCTGCAAGCGAGAATTTAGCGCTCAGCCAAATCTTCGTTCACTGCTGTGGAACCAGAAAATCCCGCTGGCGTGAACAGCCAGAAAATTCTGCCCAGAGGGTGGGATTTTCCAGTCTCTGTCAGTGGGGCGGCATGGTGGCATAGTGGTTAACACTGTGCCTCACAGCGCCTGGGACCCGGGTTCGATTCCCAGCTTGGATCACTGTCTGTGCGGAGTTTGCACGTTCTTCCCGTGTCCGTGTGGGTTTTCTCCAGGTGCTCCCGTATCCTCCCACAGTCCAAAAGATGTGTAGGGTAGGTGCATTGGCTATGCTAAATTCTCCCACAGTGTATCCAAACATGCACCAGAGTGTGGCAACTAGGGGATTTTCATAGTAACTTCATTGCAGTGTTAATGTAAGCCTACTTGTGGAACTAATAAATAAACTTTACACTTTGATGGGCATTGTTGTGGGTAGGAAAGGCAAATTTGGAGAGTGGCTGGAAGTCAATTGAATTTCCTTTTTTCTCCTGTTCCAAATTAAAACTTTTCATAACAGGTTAAAGACCAGTGCATCACATAGCCATCCTCATCACTATTACCGAGTAAACTTCAACCTTAGCCCCAGCTGCTGGGTGTCATGTGACCCATGACACATCATCAATTAGCATGCAAGTATTTAGAATTATAGAATCCCTACAGTGCAGAAGGAAGCTATTCAGCCCAGCGAGCCTGCACCACCCAAAATCCCACCCAGGCCCATTCCCCGTAAACCCATGTATTTACCCTGCTAATCCCTCTGACACTAAGGGGCAATTTAGCATGGCCAATCCACCTAACCCACACATCTTTGGACTCTGGGAGGGAATGAGCCTGGCCAGGTGGCCGATGTTTCAGTATGGGAGCAGTTCGGGAACAGTGACCACAATTCAATACGTTTTAAGGGTCTGATGGACAAAGATGACTATAGTCCTCAAGTGAAGGTGCTAAATTGGGGGAAGGCTAATTACAACAATATTAGGCAGGAACTGAAGAATGTAGATTGGAGGGCAGATGTTTGAGAGCAAATCAACATCTGGCATGTGGGAGGCTTTCAAGTGTAAGTTGATAGGAATTCAGGACCGGCACATTCCTGTAAGGATGAAGGATAAGTATGGCAAGTTCCAGGAACCTTGGATAACGAGAGATATTGTGGACCTAGTCAAAGACAAAAGGGAAGCATTTGTCAAGGCTGGGAGGCTGGGAACACACGAAGCAAGTGTGGAATACAAGGAAAGTAGAAAGAAATTTAAGCAAGGAGTAAGGAAGGCTAAAAGGGCTCACGAAAAGTCATTGGTCAGCAGGATTAAGGAAAATCCCAAGGCTTTTTACACATATATAAAGAGCAAGAGGGTAGCCAGGGAAAGGGTTAGCCCACTCAAGGACGGGGAGGGAATCTATGCATGGAGCCAGAGGAAATGGGCGAGGTATTAAATGAGTACTTTGGTCAGTATTCACCAAAGAGAAGAACTTGATGGATGATGAGTCTGGGGAAGGGTGTGTAGATAGTTTGGGTCATGTTGAGATCAAAAAGGAGGAGGTATTGGGGTTCTTGAGAAACATTAAGGTAGACAAGTCCCCAGAGCCTAATGGGATATATCCCAGAATACAGACACAGGGAGGATGTGCAAACTCCACACAGTCAGCCATTGGAATTGAACTCAGGTCCCTGGTGCCATGAGGCAGCAGTGCTAACCACCATGCCATCATGACTGATCATTTGAGCTAGGGGTGCTGGATACTTATTAATTGAAAGTTGTACTGAATTTTTACACAGGCTAGCTGGCACCTCGGGAGATGGTAAAATGAGATAGTGTTGATTCATTCGATGACACATTATATAGATTGCTTTCAAAACATGTTCTAGGATGCATTATGAGTAGTTTGGTACGTGACATGTGGAAGGTGGGGCATGTTTAGGAGGAATATGTGGCTGTAGAACTATAGTTTTCACTCCGCTTTACAAAGCTGTGCCATGCCATGTTACAGATGAATTGATAAAGGTCAAATGTCATGATTAGTCACAACTTCATGGGCGGCAAAGTGGCTCAGTGGTTAGCACTGCTGCTTCACAGCGCCCAGGGACCTGGGTTCAGCTCCGGCTTGGGGTACCGTCTGTGTGGAGTTTGCACGTTCTCCCCGTGTCTGTGTGGGTTTCCTCCGGGTGCTCCGGTTTCCTCCCAGATTCTGAAAAATGTGCTGGTTAGGTGCATTGACCCGAACAGGCGCTGGACTGTGGTGACTAGGGGAATTTCACAGTAACTTCATTAGAGTGTTAATGTAAGCCTTACTTGTGACTAATAAATAAACTTTACTTTACTTTATGTGCAAGTTAGGCAGATTGGCCACGATAAATTGCTGCATAGTGTCAGGGGGATTAGCAGGGTAAATACGGGGGTTGGGGGATAGGATTGCTGTCGGTGCAGACTCGATGGGCTGAATGGCCTCCTTCTGCACTGTAGGGATTCTATTCTAGGGATTATTGTTCGCTCATGTAACTACTAGGCAGGCAAGCCAAATGAAGTTTGGTCATTTTCTGTCCAATTATTCTTATCTTGAAATCAAAAGAGAATGACGACAGTTACAGAAAGGAATATTACTGCTTCACGGCACACGCAGATAATTGCAAGCAGACATACAGATCAACACTGACCAATTTGACGCATGAGATCACAGATTCAAGCCAGGCTCTGCCAGAAATTCCCAAACCCTGCTCACTGACAGTCAGTAGTGCTAGTGAAATGATAGGATCATCAATGTGTTATAGGGGACAGGGCTGACGTTCAAGTGATGGATTACCAGATCCTATAGTGTTTGAGTTCAAGCTAGAGGTCGAGAGACAGGCAGATACATTATTTGCTTGAATTATAACTTGTACTGGATAGACCATCTTTTCCATCCCCAAGGATATTGAAATGACAGAAAACACTGATTGCTACGTGTGTGGTTAGCACTGCTGCCTCACGGCGCCAGGGACCCGGATTTGATTCCTGGTTTGGGTCACTGTCTGCGTGGAGTTTACACATTCTCCCCATGTCTGCGTGGGTTTCCTCCGGGTGCTCCGGTTTCCTCCCAGAGCCCAAAGGTGTGCAGGTTAGGTGGATTGGCCATGCTAAAATGCCCTTTAGTGTCAGGGAGACTAGCTAGGGTAAATGCATGGGGTTATGGGGCTAGGGCCTGGGTGGGATTGTGGTCAGTGCAGACTTGACGGGCTGAATGGCCTCCTTCTGCACTGTAGGGTTCTATGTTGCTGCAGACTTTACAGTTTTGAATTCTGTCATGGGATGTGAGCATTGCTGGCAGGGCCAGCTTTTGTTACCTGCTCCGAATTGCCCATTGAGAAAGTGGTGGTGAGCTGCCTTCTTGAAACGTTGCAGTCTGGGTCGTGTTAGTTCTTTATTTTTTATATCACCATTTAAACAGTACAAGCATGCAACCTGTCAAACATACCACAACCTAGCATCAAAAGATGTTTGTTGCATCTTCCTGTGTTACTTCTGGCTGGAAACTGCCTCTTGTATACATGGTGTAAATTGGCTCAGACATGGGAAGGAATCTTGCCTCACCAGTGATTTTGAAGGTAGGGGCTGATGGGGGGCGATGGGGATTAAAGTAAAGTGGGTAAGTAGCCCACAACTTTCCCAACCACCCCTGTCCTCTTCCCCCATATTACCATAGAACCCGCACAGTACAGAAAGAGGCCATTCGGCCCATCGAGTCTGCACCGACCACAATTCCACCCAGGCCCTATTCCCGCAACCCCACACATTTACCCCATCAATCCCCTGACACTAGGGTCAATTAGCATGGCCAATCCACCTAACCCGCACATCTTTGGATGGCGGGAGGAAACCAGAGCACCCGGAGGAAACCCACGCCGACACAGGGAGAAAGTGCAAACTCCACACAGACAGTGACAGAGGCTGGTATTGAACCCGGGTCCTTGGCGCTGTGAGACAGCAGTGTTAACCATTGCGCCACGGCACAGTGGTGCAATGGTTAGCACTGCTGCCATTATGATGGGCAGATAAGGCATCAGCCAACCCGCCTACCATTGAACCTGTTGAGGCCCTTCAGTTGCCAGTTAAAGGTCACTTAAGGGCCTCTTTCCACCTCCCATGATATGGTGCACGGGGAATGTGCAAGGTTAGTAGTGGCTAGCCCACTACTTTCTCAACTCAGGGTAGAAAGCAGGAAGGAAGAAGTGTACCTCCCTATGAAGAGGACATAAGGGGTTCTCCCCGAATGTAGTTCCCACCCAACCTCTAGAACTCAAACCCCCACCCCCCTCGTTAGAGTCCTGATCCTGCCTGACCAAAATCCACAAACATTATCCGCTATCCATGGATCTTCATCTCCAGACTCCATTTTTATCCCAAAAGTTGCATTTTGGTGCTGCTGGGATTATTCAGCTGTCGACGCCTCTTGAGGGCTGGACATCCTGTCCCAGAGGGGTGGAAATCCAATTTTCAACTTGTTATGGGCTACTCCCAGCATATCGTCACTGTGAGGTAGCCCTTCTTAAAGTCGGCGAGCTACTGGCTGACTTTTCTACATGAGTGGGGAGAGACAAAATATGTCCCACAAAATTCACCCTCTTGGAAAAATTCTCTAATGATGGTCTAGGCCTTTCAATATTCCAGTTGTTGACACTGGAGCTGATGACAACAGCAAATCCATACATCCTTCAGCAACTACCATCAGCAACATCGCGAAGTGGACCTAATGAGGAGTCCGCCATTTTTTGACTCCTGATGGAATTTCTGAACACAAGTGTTCCACAGAGTAAGAGTCTTAAACTCTATCATAGAATCCCTACAGTGCAGAAGGAGGCCATTCGGCCCATCGAGTCTGCACTGACTACATTTCCACCCAGGCCCTATTTCCGAAACCCCACACATTTACCCTGCTAATCCTCCAACATTAGGTCAATTTTAGCATGGCCAATCAACCTAATCTGCACATCTTTGGATTATAGGAGGAAACTGGAGCACCCGGAGGAAACCCACCCAGAAATGAGGAGAATGTATAAACTCCACAGTCACCCAAGCCAGGAATGGAACCTAGGATCCCTGGATCTGTGAGGCAGCAGTGCTAACCACTGTGCCACCGTGCCGCCTATCAATGATTAACAATGGCTTTACTGGGTAGGAGTAAGTCTAAGTGGAATCAATATATGTTAACGAAATGCACAATTACACGGTATCCATATTGATTTTATAACCTTCCGGAGAGAAATCACAGACAGACCAACAAAGCAGGTTATCCTCCTCTGTACATGAAAGTTTTTATTTGGATGCAGGAGATAGGCTATGGACACCAGAAAGTGGAAGTGCTTATCTTCTCAAAGAATCTTCAAAGGAATGCAAATAGTCTTTTCATGTGTGATCACTTGAAAATATGTTGATTACCCCTTTTATATTTGAGTAGTGTAAGATTATATTTTCAAAAGATAAGCTAGATGCTGTATGCTCGTGCTAAGATTTTTTTTATGCATTCCTAGGATGTGGACCTTGCCGACTAGGCCAACATTTATTGTTAATGCTTTATTGCCCTTGTCAAGGTAGTAGTAAGCTGCCTTCTTGAACCACTGCAGTCCCGGAGGTGTAGGTGCACCCACAGTGCTGTTAGGGTGGGAGTTTCAGGATTTTGATCCAGTGAAGGAACGGCGATATATTTCCAATCAGGATGGTGAGCAGCTTGGAGGGGAACTTCCAGGTGTGGTGTCCCTGTCCTTCTAGAGGTAGTGGTCGTGAGATTGGAAGGCGCTGCCTAAGGAGCCTTGGTGAGTTACGGTAGTGCAATCAAGCGGGCTGCTTCGTCCTGCATTGTGTTGAGCTTCTTGAGTGTTATTGGAGCTGCATTCATCCAGGCAATTGGAGTGTGTTCCATTGAAGGTCAAGGGGCAATGCTTAGATTCTCTCTGGTTGGACAAACTTGCATAAACACTCAAACTTAACTAATCAACATAAAGCCAACTTTTAACATGCCAAAAGACTGATGTGTGTGCACGTATCCAGAAAATATGGACCAGTGGTGCAACAAAGACTAAAGGAAAATGTTTATCGAGTAAGTGAAACCCCATTATCCCCAAAGTTATTTAGATAAATGTTAAATTGGATCTTGCAACTGTTTGGACATTTTATATTTGAGTGAAAGGCTTGGCTGGTTAACGTTACTGAGGCAGCAATTTGACATTTAGTTGGTTTTAAAGGTCTCGGAGTTCGACAGACGAATTGCTACAGCTTGCTAAAATGTACGTCAAAATGCTAAATATTTATAAAGCATTCAGAAAGAAGGACATTTTTATAATCCAACGACTTGCTGTTGTGTGGTTGAAATGTAATCTGTGCCAGTCAGAATTGCTCTCTATACATCGAGCATGGTTGGCCACTTATGAGAATGTTGCTTCATCAAGTTTCAAGTTTTGAACTGAAGAAACTTAGTCAGAACCTCGGGTATTCTATTGCTGTGCATTCACTAATAGCCTAATTCCGCGTTTCTATTTTGTTTATTACTCCCTGTTAGAGTTCTGCAAATAAAACTCTCCAGTAAAGGAGGCTAGAAGGTGATCTTCTCTAAAGTTACACCCCAGAGGAACGTAATTGACAGTTGGTATCACCCACTGGACAGGAAAATCGATTTCCCCACAGTAAGTTCTCGATGACTCTGAATCTTAGCGAAGTTATTGAAGTGGCTCAGATAAGGTCATTCTTGATTATTGGTTCCAGCAGTCAATTCAGAATTTCATTTCCAAAGAAGAGGTTTTTTCCCTCCACCTCCTTGGTTTCAAGTGTTACTTAGCACGAGGGAAAAATGTTAAAAGTAGGAGCGAATTTTTTTGTTAAATTGACAGATTAAAACACGGATCACGGACTGCATGGAGGGAGACTCAAAACAGTCCACATTTTAAACAGACCTAGAATTCACCTTCAAGATCAACTCGCCATGCTGAGAATGGCTTCCAGAAAGATAAATATCTTCTCCTCTGCTTGTTTGAAATATGGTTTTTGCATTTCAGTAGTTATTTTTGAGTAGATTTTCCAGGTGTTGACCAGATGGTCGTCAATATGCTTCTCCCGTTATTTCTACTGCTGTATGAACGGAGAGGCTGTGATGTCAGGTTTAGCTCTGTGTAATGTCAAAGGCAGTTATAAATAGTCAAATCAGGCCGTGAAGGGGTTTTGACTCAAGTCCAGGCAAATGAGGTAACACTGTTGCTATGCAGCCAGGCCAGCTGTCTCCATTATATTCTCTTCAGATATTTCAAGGGCCTCTTTATTTTAAGTAATTCTGACAATTACTTCACTGAATTCAATAGTGTGGTGCCTGGTGACTTCACTATACAGATGGAATGAATTTTTTTACTGCCCGAGGTAAACCTGGGAAAGTAACCATACCTGGGAGGAGCTGGCAATCTCTATCTTGATTGCAGCTACATTTAACAAATCACAAAATCATGGACTCCCTACAGTGCAGAAGAGGTCACATCAGGTCTGCACTGACTCCCCGACAGACCGTCCCACCCAGGCCCTCTCCCCCACCCCATCCCTGTAACTCCACACATCTAACATGTCTAATCCACCTAAATTACACACCTTTGGACATGAAGGGACAATTTAACATGGCCAATCCACCTAACCTGCACATCTTTGGATGCTAAGGGGCAATTTAGCATGGCCAATTCTATTGATCATCTACATGCTAACCCTTGGCAACACCAACTGATATCATTGGGTTAGTTTTCATGTGTACAATGACGACACTCAGCTCTATCTCACCATCATCTCATTTGACCTTTCGACTGTCTCTAAACTATCAGACTATTTGCTCAACATCCCCTACTGGAGTACTGGATGAGCAGACATTTCCTCCAATTAAAATGTTGGGATTAACAAAGCCACTGCCTTTGGTTCCTACTGTGAACTCTGCTCCCTATCCAAAACCTCCAACCCTCTCCCTGACAACAGTTTGGGGCTGAACCAGACTGTTCACAATATTTGTGTCATATTTGACCTCAAGATAAGCTTCCAAACATATATCCACACCATCACTAAGACCATCTATTCCCACCTCTGTTAAGATCACCTGACTCCCCATCCCCTCAGCTCATCTGCTACTAAAACCTTCACCTATCCCTTTGTTACTTCTAACATTCCACTCTCTATAAACAAAACTTGAGGTTGTCCAAAATTCCACTGCCTCTGTCTAATTTGCATCAAGTTCCTCTACCCATCACTCCTGTGCCTGTTGATCTATATGGCTCCCAGTTAAGATATGCCTTCATTTTAATATTCTCAACCTCATTTTCAAATCGCTCTATGGCCTTGCCCTCCAGTCCTACAAACCTCCACAATACCTGTGCTGTTCTAATTCTGGTCTCGAGCATCTCAGTTTTCATTTCCCTGTCACTGGTCACTGTGCTGAGGACCTAAAGCTCTGGATTCCCTCCCTAAACCTCAAGCCCCTCTTTTCTTTACTCCTTGGAATTCACCTCTGACCAAGCTTTTGCTCATTTGCTCGAAGGTACGTGTGTCAGGTTTTGATCTATAATGTTCCTGTGAAGTTGCTTGGGACATTTTATTAAAATACAAGTTATTGTTGCTGCAGATTCATTATTTTATCTCAATTTTAGCCCCAACACTCCTCCTGAAGCCCAATCCACGGTCACCACTAACTCAACTCTGTTTTTACATGAGATAAATCTTTGAAACCCTGAAGGAATTCCTCACACAGGACATGAGAGGGTGAAATATCTCCTCAGAGGTCAGTGTCCCTTTATTTACAAACACAATTCCACTCCTAAGAGTGCTTCAGGTACAAAGTCAAAAATTCAGAGCATCAGTAGCCCTGACACTCTCGATATATACACAAGGGAGACTCTCTCATTGGGCAGGCAATCATTACCTCAATCAGGGAGCTCATACTCCAAGACGCCAACCTCAAGAGCCTTGTGATTACAGAGGGGAAATCATCAATGAAAAGATGAACAGAAATTAGGCAGGTTCATTCTCTTCACTCTGTGGGCTCAATGTTGTGCACAAAAACTTACACAGAAAAATAATTAAAAACTGAATTTAACAGCGTCACGTTAGATTTAACTTCCACCTGGGGCGGCACAGTAGCACAGTGGTTAGCACTGCTGCTTCACAGCTCCAGGGACCTGGGTTCGATTCCCAGCTTAGGTCACTGTCTGTGTGGAGTTTGCATATTCTCCTCGTGTCTGCCTGGGCTTCCTCCGGGTGCTCCGGTTTCCTCCCACATTCCAAAGATGTGCGGGTTAGGTTGATTGGCCATGCTTAAATTGCCCCTTAGTGTCCCAAGATGTGTAGGTTAGAGGGATTAGTGGGTAAAATATGTAGGGATATGGGGGTAGGGCCTGGGTGGGATTGTGGTCGGTACAGACTTGATGGGTCGAATGGCCTCTTTCTGTACTGTAGGGTTTCTATGATTTCTTTCTATGTAGAAACCCCAGCCACGCAATCACATCTCCATAGACCCAGAAAAACAGCCAGGCAACTGAAGGGGCAGAGGTGCCCTGAAGATTGGCACAGCAACTATATTGTAGGCCTCGGCAGGCAGCAAGACATACAAAAGACATTGAAGTTAGGAGATATAAGGAGTGGGAAGAGCCATTACATACAGCCCTCCCTCTTTTTTGGGGTCTTCAGAGTTGTTTACTGACAGTTCTTGGGACTTACCACCAGCATCCACATGGTGGCCTTAGGAGGTGGCTGGGGATGAGCGCATTCTCCACTGGCAGAAGGAATTCTGCCAGGAGTCTCCACTGTGATTCCGAAATCACCCCCTAATCCTGGGAAATGAGTCAGGTTTGAGGTGGTTTTAGAGGATCGCGTTTGACCTCCACCCAGCCAATTATTCCTTTCTTTTGACCCAGCTGTTAATTTTCACTCTCAGAAGCTGATTTGGCATCTCAGTTTCAAGTTGGGCTTTGAGTAATCGAGATCGGTAGTGCTGCTCTGTAAAAATACTTGGCCTGAGACAACATTGTCTGGGAACTTAGGTCAACACACTCGGTAAGAAATGGAAATTACAGAACGTGCCATGAAAGTAAAGAGAAACTCCAGTTAAAAAAAACTTTCCAACGACATTTGTGGACTAAAACTCTTTATTCGACTAATGTGGTGCAAAGCTTGTAAAACATATTCATAGTCTGGTTTGTTGAGGCAGCATTCCTCCAACTGATAGGTTTCTAGTAAGACTCAATTTGGGGCAAGGGGTTAGCGTAGTGGCATTGTCACTCAACTGGCAATCCAGAGACCCAGGGCTCTGCTCTGGTGACCTGGGTTCTAATCCCATCGTGGCAGGTGGTGAAATTTGAATTCAATAAAATAAATCTGAGAATTAAAGTTTGATGATGACCGTGAAACCATCTAGTTCACTTATGTCCTTTAGGGGAAGGAAATCTTACCTTACCTTGCCGTCCTTACCTGGTCTGGCCTACATGTGACTCCAGAGCCACAGCAATGTGGTTGACTCTTAACTGCCATTCAGTTCAAGAGCAACGAGGGGATGGGTGTTGGCCTTACTGGTGACATCCATATTCCATGAAAGAATAAAGAACAAGTAAATAAAAACAGGCAAATAAGCAGCCATATTTGGCCTACAGCAAACTGCTTCCTACAGCCACGGATTATTACAACTCCACCTCTACGTTACTATCAGTATCTTAGCTTATTTGCTCCCTCTTCCATCTTCCAAATGTTCTTTCGTTCCGCCCTGAGAGCAAGGAATCTTAAAGGGATTCAAATTCAATGGCACCTGTAAATCTTCAAGTATCATTCCCTAGGGGCTGGGCTGAATCTACAGGTCGCCAGGCTAAATGAACACAGCCAGAGGTGGAATCCCAGCTAACTCCACTTCAGGTGCCCAGAATATGCACAGGACCCTGGGAAGTACAGAAAATGAAGGGGCATATTCCACAGATCGCATTGTTCACATAAATATTTGGACAGTAAGCAACAAAGAGCACATCAATAAATATAAATGGCAATGTGAGAGAATGGTTGGAACAAAATTCAGCTCACATATTACATTACGCTTCCACCTTCTTCCGTCAGGAAAAAGTCTGAGGACACGTGCCAACCGACTCAAGAACAGCTTCTTCCCTGCTGCCATCAGACTTTTGAATGGACCTATCTTGCATTAAGTTGATCTTTCTCTACACCCTAGCTATGACTGTAACACTACATTCTGCACCCTCTCCTTTCCTTCTCTATTAATGGTATGCTTTGTCTGTATAGCGTGCAAGAAACAATACTTTTCTCTGTATGTTAATACATGTGACAATAATAAATCAAATCAAATTAGAGATCATTTAAACCAATGAGGAAGCTTTGACAGATGGAAAGCCATTATTGAAGAAATCAGAAGTCAGGATTGGCTTGCCGAGGTAGAGTCATCAATATAGAAACGGCGCAGGATAGCGTTAAAAACAGAAGCATATCGGTGCATCCTTCCAGATGAATTGAAGTGATTTATCATTTTTCTTTTTAAAAAAAGAATTTACCGCTAAATATTATAACCCAATTTTGGCACAAATACATCATTGTGTGTGTGAAACTTCCCTTTGAGAAGATGACAAATCAATCTCTGTGGCCTGGGAACTGAGGAGATATGAATAAAATGCAAAATGTAAACAAACATCCTTAAACAGGGTGGAACGTCAGGGGGACGGTTACACAGAAAGCTCCCAAAATTAGAAAGGAACCCACAGGTTGTCCAGCGAACGATGCCCATATTCCTACCCCCCCCAGTTGATTGACTGTAAATAGTTTGCAATTTAAAAAGTTACATTGATGCATTCTGTTCCCTCAAAAGTTATTTGAATGGAAATGTGTTGATTAACATGTTATCACTGCTGACACTTAATAACAGGCAGTGAGGTTGACACATTTATTGTGGAATAATTAGTTACTGCTAATTAAAAACCGTTGTTGCACAGAAGTTTTTGCACTATCTTTAAAACTATTCATTGCTTTTGAACGGACTGTCTTAATGCCGAGTTAATCACTGTTTAGAATCAACTGTTAGGCCTTTTGGTCCTTGGATACTTTCCTTGTTCGCCTTCCGCATTGCTAACCTTAAAGTTTATTTGCTAGTCACGAGTAAACTTATATTAACACTGCAATGAAGTTACTGTGAAAATCCCCTAGTTGCCATACTCCGGCGCCTGTTCGGGTACACTGAGGGAGAATTTAACACGGCCAATCCACCTAACCAGCACATCTTTCGGACTGTGGGAGGAAACCAGAGCATCCGGAGGAAACCCACACAGACACAGGGAAAATGTGCAAACCACACAGACAGTCACCCAAGCCAGGAATCGAACTCAGGTCCCTGGTGCTGTGTGGCAGCAGTGCTAACCACTGTGCCACCGTGCCACCCTTATCCTCGGGGCATCTCATCTGTCAAGTCTAATCCCTTCCTACAGGCTGAAATTGTGCAGTGCATGGCAGAAGACCAAATATCAGGGGTGAAGGAGGACATCATGTCCTGGCATGTCCTCTTCAATCACTTGCCTGGACATCATTTCTGCGATGAGGGACAGTGTCACCATCCACCACTATAAGGGTTAGACCTTGTTCCCTCAAATCTATTCACCTCTTTGTCCCTTGCTAAGGACAATGGTAGAATGGTAAAGAAGAAAGGCACCTTGAGAACCTCCCTGATTTTCTTGGCCGATATGCAATTGCAAGTCTTGATTTATGCACAGGGATGAGTTTGAAATGGGTCATACTTCATACTAAACCAAATCAAACCCCTTGTGGCACGGTGGCACAGTGGTTAGCACTGCTGCATCACTGCATTAAGGACCCGGGTTCGATTCCCGGCTTGGGCCACTGTCTGTGTGGAGTCTGCACATTCTCCTCGTGTCTGCGTGGATTTCCTCTGCATGCTCCGGTTTCCTCCCACAGTCTGAAAGACGTGCTGGTCAGGTGCATTGTCCATGCTAAATTCTCCCTCAGTGTACCCGAACAGGCGCCAGAGTGTGCCAACCAGAGGATTTTCACAGTAACTTCATCGCAGTGTCAATGTAAGCCTACTTGTGACGCTAATAAATAAACTTTAAACCTTTTACTGAATAAAGCAGCTGTTAAATTGAGAAATACAAAATGCTACAGTCATTAAAAACATTAAAGATCTGAAACTAGAGAGTGGTATCATGTCCATGGTGAAGAACACAAATTTAATCTAGGAGGAAATAGAGATGATTAAGGACATTACCAGTACTCAGAGGCTGCTCGAGTCTGGTGAAACTTGATTATGATGGTGAGGACATTCCAATATTATTAGTTTTTAAAAAAACTGATGGAAGCACAACTCAGGCAATGCTGTCACAGAATAGGGTTGAAGATCAGATTATGATCGATTCCAGAACAACGTCCAAGGATTGTGTTAGGCATTAAACAGCCTCTCTTGCAAAGTAGACATCATGAGCTGAATATCTGAGGTCTCCAATTACAATGCTAAGTACAGGAAGTGGAATCAGATGGAGAATACATCAGACCAGTCACTATTTTTTTTAAAAAGGTAACGCTGGATCTCCAACACCATTAAATAATAACATCACTCAGGAATTTGGTTACACTCTTGATCTCATTCATACTTCCTTCCTGCGCATTGCACAAAATAAAGGAACAATGCAAAAGCCTCCACTGATCAGCCACTTCGCAATTATATTTAGAACTGGGGAGGAATAGAGGGAAAATGGCTTTTCAATAAGAATTCAGCTTCCTGTACTGTTCGCATAACACTTCAGCATGGAGTCTGACTATTGTCTGATCCCAAAGGCAAGTCGGAGGTCAGGTGAGTTCACTGAAAACACTTGTCCAAACTAGGAATCAAAGTGGACGGACAGCTTCCCAAGGCATTTATTTCCACTCCTTGGGTATGTCCGTGGCTCCTAGATTTAGATTTTCTCCAACAGTTAATGGGAAGTAGACCAAGTGCAAGTACTGACATTTGAATTTCAAGTTAGGTGGTTTGACACTTAGGTTTCAGAACAATTGCTTTGGACATTGGGCGGCACGGTGGCACAGTGGTCAGCACTGCTGCCTCGCAGCGCCAGGGACCCGGATTCGCTTCCCGGCTTGGGTCACTGCCCATGCAGAGCTTGCATGTTCTCCCCGTGTCTGTGTGGGTTTCCTCTGGGTGCTCCTGTTTCCTCCCACAGTCCAAAAGACGTGCTGGTTAGGTGCATTGGCCACACTAAATTACCCCTCAGTGTATCCAAACAGGTGCTGGAGTGTGGCAGCTGGGGGATTTTCACAGTAGCTTCATTGCAGTGTTAATGTAAGCCTACTTGTGACACTAATAAATAAACTTAAAGCACTCCCATTCTGAAAGGGCAAGGTTCCCTCTTTTTTTAAGAAGTTCCTTTTGGTCTTCACCTTTCCAAAAGCATTTGATCACAAGCCTCCACTGCTGCTGCTCTGTAACAAGACACAAGGACAATTAGGCAAGTGATCTGGAAAAGCCAGAAGGAAGCACACTGCCTTCACAAGCTCAGCACCACGGCAGAACTGAAATTGAGAAGTCACCATTTGCAATTCATCTGATCATCCAAGGTTGGTGCCCATCACATACAGCAGTCCAGATTGGCTTCTAACCACATATAATGAAATATTACTATTTTGAATCAACTTCTTTAGCTCATAGCAACTATCTGGTTCTGCCAGGGCCACTCAGCTCCAAACCTCATTGGGCCCAATGTGGGCAAAAGAGCTGAATTCCAGAGGAGAGGTGAGAGCGACTGCCCTTGACGTCAAGGCAGCACTTGATTGAGTGTGGCATTAAGGAGGCCTAGCAAAACTGAAATCAATGGGATTCAGGAAGAAAACTCTCCAACTGTGGGAATCATAGCTCGCACAAAGATAACGGTGGAGGCCAATCATCTCATCCCTGCAGGAATTGCTTGGGGGCATCCAAGGCCCAACCACCTTCAGTTGTTTCATCAATGTCCTTCCTCCATCACAAGGTCAGAGGTGGGGAAGTCAGCTGGTGATTGGATGATGTTCAGCACGATTACACAGTTACTGAAGCAATCCATGAAGACTTAGACTGATCTAGTGGAAAGCAGCATTCAAGCCAGCCAAGTGCCAGGTAATTACTACTTTCAACAAATGAGGCTCTAACCATCTCTCTTTCAAATTCATTGATGTTAAGGTCACCAAATTCCCCATCATTAACATGCTGGGTATCACCATTAACCAGAAACATAACTGGTGGTTAATACATAAATACTGTGGTTATAAGAACAGGTCAGAAGCTGGGAAATGCTGCAACAATGACTCACACCCTGAGTCCCTAAAACCTTCCCACCATCTACATGTCACAAAATCAGGAATGTGTGGAATACTTGCCTGGCTGAGTGCAGCTCCAACAACAATCACAAGGCTCGACACATCCCAGAACAAAGCAGCCTGCTTGATCGGCACCACATATACCATCTTGAATACTCATTCCTTCTGCCATTGGCACGTCATGGTATCAGTGGTGTACCATTCACAAAATGCACTGCAGCAACTGGCCAAGGTTTCTTTGACAGATCCTTTGACACCCTTGACCTCCATTACCTAGGCACATGCAAACACCACCCTTGCATGTTTCCACCCCAGATGCATAGCACTCTGCCTTGGAAATATATTATTCCTCATTCATCACTGCTGCGTCAAAATTGTAGAACTCCCTTCCGTAAAGCACTGTGGAAGTAGCTGCATCACATGAACTGCAGCAATTCAAGAGAGTGGCTCATAACCGCTTTTTCAAAAGGCAATTAAGACTTGCCAAGATATGTTCATTTTTCCAGTGATAGCCACATCCTATTAATGATTAACAAAAAAAAAGCACGACTAAAGTGGAGGAAGATACATGATTTCCCTCAGAATCCAAAATATACATAACGTCAGCATTCGGACTCCGACATTTTATTCAAACTGAATTGTTGTGTGTGCTTATAAAGATGATGGGGAATTAAATACATTCCCACTGTACCTATTTTCAACATCAAGTGTTCACATATTCTGACTAAAGGTCTCCTTATTCCAAAAATATGAGAAAGCTATCGCAGGAACAGATCTGTTGTCCAGTGAGGGTGTGAATAGTGTGAATTCAATAGCAGTTAGAACTAAATCAGTCTGTATTATGATTCAACACAGAAACTCATTCTCATAGGACTTCATGGTTTTCACAATATTCAAAAGTGACCGTTACTTTGCAGTACGCCTTCCTATTTGATTCTTAGTGAATTTAACCTTATAACGTTTGTCCTTCTATTGTGACAAATAAAATTAGAGGGGGACTTCCACCTAAGGAAATCCCTGAACAACTCAAGACTAAAATATCATTGCAGTTTTGAAAAGAAGCAAGGTTACCAGCAAAAGTCTATTGTACAAATTTCCATAGAATCCCTACAGTGCAGAAAGAGGCCATTCGGCCCATTTGCGTCTGCACCAACAACAATCCCACCCACGCTCTATCCCCATAACCCCGCATGTATACCTTGCTAATCCCCCTGACACTAAGGGGCAATTTAGCATGGCCAAACAACCCAACCCACACATCTTTGGAGTTACACGAATAGAAGATCTTTATTTCACCTTACCGATAGCACAATTTGAAATCAATTTCTGAGTAGATTCAGGAATTCAAGTTTCATTTTTAAAAATTCATAAAAGTAACTAATATTATTTCAAAGTTGAAAATGTCTTCAATGCAGCATGCAAAAACATTATTGTGATATTTATAAGAATCTAAGATTGATTATACAGAAGTTTAAGACTACCGGTGAGAGAGGGGGTGGAGGAGAAAAGGGATGGCATGGCAATGTGTCATTATGAATGGGAGCCAGGAGTTGGGCCAATAATTGTTGGCAAAGTACTAATGTAGAAATGAAATCTTGTGTCTCATGGATGCTGACAGATTGGACCTTCAGGGTGGGACACACCTTATACTGAGTCAGGTATACAGCCTACACACAAAGAACAATTGGGCTGTGGCAATCAAGTAGAGCAGAAATCAGTCTTCTATCCTTCACATAAATTCTCAAAGCTGGTCCTTATCTGTAATTTCCTTTGTCAATCCAACCGGGTTCTCTCAGTAAAATATTGTCGGTACGTTCACCCCATTCATTGAGAATTGAATCTCAGATATCACATTGGCGCAATACAGTTAGAAGCATAGAATTCCTACAGTGCAGAAAGAGGTCATTCGACCCATCAAGTGTGCAATGACTTTCCAAAAGAGCATCTTACCCAGACCTGCCTGATTCCCGTAACCCCGTGCACTGATCATGGCCATTCCACCTAACCTGCATCTGGGGACACTAAGGGGCAATTTAGCATGGCCAATTCACCTAACGCACACATCTTTGGAGTGTGGGAGGAAACCAGAGCACCCCGAGGAAACCCATGCAGACACAGGGAGAACGTGCAAACTCCACACAGATAGTTACCCGAGGCTGGAATTGAACCTGGGTCCCTGGCGCGGTGAGGCAGCTGTGCCAACCGCTGTGCCACTGGGCTGCCCTTCGTATTGAGAAGGGGAAGGCTATGCTTACAGAGGTGGAATACAAAGAACAAAGAACAATACAGCACAGGAACAGGCCCTTCGGCCCTCCAAGCCCGCGCCGCTCCCCGGTCCAGGATTGAATCCTGAATCCAGGATCCCCGCCCAATTTTCCAGCCTATCTACATACCAATATCCTATCCACCGAGCTGTCCCTCACAGCTACGATGCTTTGTTCGTTACAACCTATTAACTCACCCCCACCCCCCCATTCCAGACCATGTGATCTCCAGGGAGAGGCGAAAACCCAGAGTGAAAAACCCCAGGGCCAATATGGGGAAAAAAAATCTGGGAAATTCCTCTCCGACCCCCTGAGGCGATCGAAACGAGTCCAGGAGATCACAATGGCCCCGATCGGAAAATGCTTCCCAACCCTAGTCATTTCCACTTCCACGAACACCATATGAATTCCCTGCCCCCGAGACAGGTTCCCAACTATCCGCAGTCTCGCTCTGTACTGGCACCAGCAAGATGATCATAGAATGAAGCCTTGAAACGAGAAACAAGGAACAATTAGCCCACGCCGCTCCCTGGTCCAAACTAGACCACTCTTTTGTATCCCTCCATTCCCACTCCGTTCATATAGCTGTCTAGATAAGTCTTAAACGTTCCCAGTGTGTCCGCCTCCACCACCTTGCCCGGCAACACATTCCAGGCCCCCACGACCCTCTGTGTGAAATATGTCCTTCTGATATCTGTGTTAAACCTCCCCCCCTTCACCTTGAACCTATGACTCCTCGTGAACGTCACCACCGACCCGGGGAAAAGCTTCCCACCGTTCACCCTATCTATGCCTTTCATAATTTTATACACCTCTATTAAGTCTCCCCTCATCCTCCGTCTTTCCAAGGAGAACAACCCCAGTTTCCCCAATCTCTCCTCATAACCAAGCCCCTCCATACCAGGCAACATCCTGGTAAACCTCCTCTGTACTCTCTCCAAAGCCTCCATGTCCTTCTGGTAGTGTGGCGACCAGAACTGGACGCAGTATTCCAAATGCGGCCGAACCAACGTTCTATACATCTGCAACATCAGACCCCAACTCTTATACTCTATGCCCCGTCCTATAAAGGCAAGCATGCCATATGCCTTCTTCACCACCTTCTCCACCTGTGACGTCACCTTCAAAGATCTGTGGACTTGCACACCCAGGTCCCTCTGCGTCTCTACACCCTTTATGGTTCTTCCATTTATCGTGTAGCTCCTCCCTACATTATTCCCACCAAAATGCATCACTTCGCATTTATCAGGATTGAACTCCATCTGCCATTTCCTTGCCCAAATTTCCAGCCTATCTATATCCTTCTGTAGCCTCTGACAATGTTCCTCACTATCTGCGAGTCCTGCCAGTTTTGTGTCGTCCGCAAACTTACTGATCACCCCAGTTACTCCTTCTTCCAGATCATTTATATAAATCACAAACAGCAGAGGTCCCAATACAGAGCCCTGCGGTACACCACTAGTCACAGGCCTCCAGCCGGAAAAAGACCCTTCCACTACCACCCTCTGTCTTCTATGACCAAGCCAGTTCTCCACCCATCTAGCCACCTCCCCCTTTATCCCATGGGATCCAACCTTTTTCACTAGCCTACCATGAGGGACTTTGTCAAACGCTTTACTAAAGTCCATATAGACACCTGATCAGAATCCTGATGCTTCTACCGGGTTGCTAGGATACAACGACAACCTATGTACAAAACATAGTTAAAAAAGCAACACATAAAAAGTGTTGACATTTTATTGCTTCAATCTATGAAATACAATTTCTAGTTAACACATGGTACTTCAGCATGACCTTTAAAAACAACACTATCATCGCACTGAGAACAATTGTCCAAATTTGATCCACTTTATCACCATTGCAATCCATCACAGGCAGTCAAATTTGTTTCTGCTTAATGCATCTTCCATCCACTCCAACATCCTAGCTCTCTTGTATGAGGTTTCATTGTTCCACTCTTCTAGAAAATAAACTTGTTTTATCAGAAGTTCATTGGAACAAGTTCTGAACTCAATGAGTGCTCTTCATCAACTCAGTCAACCACAGGAGTTGCCAGGAGTGTTAGTATGTTATGCCAACAAAGAATACAATTTATTTTCTGGCAAACCACAAAATCAATTCACTTATCTTTGCAAACGCAAAGGAAAACTGCCAAAAGCGAGTGAAAATACACTTTCCCAGTTGACGACTGCAGACACCGTGGGTGGAATTTTCCGTTTCCGTTCGCCCCAGGAACAGAAGTTTCTGTCCGAGGTCAACGGACCTTTCCTTGGTCCCGTCAAATTGTCTGTCCCCCCCAGCCACCATTCCCGTGGCGGGCGGGAAGGCCCTTGTAACGGATGAATCAGAAATCATTTATTATCCAACTCAATTGGGAAAACTGTGGTTCCATCCACAACTGAAACATAACAATGATGGGAATCGCAAAATTCCATTAGGCCAGTTGCACCATGGGCAGTTTGATATTTACATGGTCACTAATCTGAAAACCCTGAAGTGACGTTAATGGTTTTTCATTTAAATTACAAGAGTCAGAGGGAAAATAATTCTTTTTAGGTCAGGCGCTTCTGTGGTACAACAGCTGCGCTCTCTCATCCACACTTCAGTATTGTGTGTTGACAAGATCATATTTGCGACCCAGCAAAAATAGAGGGAGGGAGGAAAATGTGAAGTGTCCTGCCAGTTCCGTTCAGCTTTTCTGCAGAAGTAATGCAATTTTCTAGGAAAAGATCTACACTTATATATTTTTTTGGTCCTTCTTACTGGCCAAAACAAATTCTTCCTACAAACATAAATCAGAACCACGAATACAAACATTCTGACGCTCAATGGACTCATTTGTAACAGTAACCATGAGATACACTATGGCATTCTACTGGCTAGCATTCCTTTACAACTCATTTCTGAAGAAATAACTTTCCGCCCCAACTCATTAGAAGATTAATTATTATTTACATTCATGACATCTGTCTCACCAATGAGCAATTCGAGATATAATTTCTATCTGGAGGGCCAATATGTCCCAAGACAACTTTTAGCTCAAGAAGAAAAGAAATTGGCAGAGCTTTGTGCAAATCTATCTCAACTACATCTGAGAAGTATTAGATCCGCACGATTTACTCTCAAGTTTTCTTTGCATAACCATCTAAACATACAATAGATAAACATTTGTTTGTGAGTCTTGACAACCGATTTCCACGGCCATCTTTTTCCCGAGCTTAATAATAAAATTATGAGAGGAACAAATGGGGTTGACAGTCAGAATCTTTTTTCTCCTGAGTTGAAATGTCTAATACTAGGGGGCATGTACTTAAGGTGAGAGGGGGAAAGTTCAAAGGAGATGTGAGGGGCAAGTTTTTTTTTACATAGAGAGTGGTAGGTGTCTGGAACACGCTGCCAGGGGTGATGATGGAGGCAGATACAATAGGGGCATTTAAGGGGCTTTTAGATAAGCACATGAATATGCAAAGAATAGAGGGATATGAACCAAGAACAGGCAGAATGGATTAGTTTAATTTGGTGTCATATTTGGCACAACATTGTGGACGGAAGGCCCTGTTCCTGTGCTGTACTGTCCTATGTTCTGTAATTATGCTTTTTATAACAAACCTCAAAAAAGGAACATGGAGATTGTGTGGGTTTCAATTTCTTTTAAATCCAGTCTCCAAGTCGCAGAAATTGGGAAAGTGTAAGTATTGATTAACATATACATCACTTTTAAGCAAGTTTACTCAGGTTTACCTCAACAGTTAAACCCAGGTAAGTGATGCACAAGATACATTAAAAGGTTATGCTTGCTTACTGATGAAAATAAGCAATGACTTGCTGTTAAGGCAAGATTATTTTTCTTGGTTTAAGTTTATTTATTCATGTCACAGGTAAGGCTTGCATTAACACTGCAATGAAGTTACTGTGAAAATCCCCTAGTCGCCACACTCCGGCACCCGTTCAGTACAATGTACCTAACCAGCACATCTTTCAGACTGTGGGAGGAAACCAGAGCACCCAGAGGAAAACCCACGCAGACACAGGGAGAACGTGCAGACTCCGCACAGACAGTGACGTAAGCCAGGAATCGAACCTGGCATTGTGAGGCAGCAGTGCTAACCACTGTGCCACCTTTGGGGAGAGGGAAGGGCTGACTTACAAAGAACAAAGAAAATTACAGCACAGGAACAGGCCCTTCAGCCCTCCAAGCCTGCACCGACCATGCTGCCCGACTGAACTAAAACCCCCTACCCTTCCGGGGACCATATCCCTCTATTCCCATCCTATTCATATATTTGTCAAGATGCCCCTTAAAAGTCACTACTGTATCTGCTTCCACAACTCCCCCGGCAACGTGTTCCGGGCACCCATTACTCTCTGTGTAAAAAATCTGCCTCGTACATCTCCTTTAAACCTTGCCCCTCACACCTTAAACCTGTGCCCCCTAGTAATTGATTCTTCCACCCTGGGAAAAAGTTTCTGACTATCCACTCTGTCCATACCTCCCATAGTCTTGTAGACTTCTATCAGGTCGCCCCTCAACCTCCGTCGTTCCAGTGAGAACAAACCAAATTTCTCCAACCTCTCCTCATAGCTAATGCCCTCCATCCCAGGCAACATTCTGATAAATCTTTTCTGTACCCTCTCCAAAGCCTCCACATACTTCTGGTAGTGTGGCGACCAGAATTGAACACTATATTCCAAGTGCAGCCTAACTAAGGTTCTATAAAGCTGCAACATGACTTGCCAATTTTTAAACTCAATACCCCGGCCAATGAAGGCAAGCATGCCATATGCCTTCTTGACTACCTTCTCCACCTGCATTGCCACTTTCAGAGACCTGTGTACCTGTACACCCAGATCCCTCTGCCTATCAATACTCTTAAGGGTTCTGCCATTTACTGTATATTTCCTATCTGTATTAGACCTTCCAAAATGCATTACCTCACATTTGTCCGGATTAAACTCCATCTGCCATCTCTCCACCAAGTCTCCAACTAATCTATATCCTGCTGTATCCTCTGATGGTCCTCATCGTTATCCACAAATCCACCAACCTTTGTGTCGTTCGCAAACTTACTAATCAAATCAGTTACATTTTCCTCCAAATCATTTATATATATTACAACAGCAAAGGTTGCCGCACTGATCCCTGAGGAACGCCACTTGTCAGCGCCTCCATTCAGAAATGCATCCTTCCACTGCTACCCTCTGTCTTCTTTGACCGAGCCAGTTTTTGTATCCACTTGCCAGCTCACCTCTGATCCCATGCGACTTCACCTTCTGCACCAGTCTGCCATGAGGGACCTTGTGAAAGGCCTTACTGAAGTCCTTATCGACAACATCCACTGCCCTACCCTCATCAATCATCTTCGTCACTTCCTCGAAAAACCCGATCAAGTTCATGAGACACGACATCCCCTTCACAAAACCATGTTGCCTCTCACTAATATGTCCACTTATTTCCAAGTGGGAATAAATCCCATCTCAAAGAATCCTCTCCAATAATTTCCCTACCACTGAATTAAGGCTCACCGGCCTGTAATTACCTGGATTATTCTTGCTACCCTTCTTTAAACAAAGAACTTAGTGGTGATTTACCCACAATGCACTACACTTCCTTTCTCAAGAGGTCATGAGGGTGTTAATTGTCTCCTTTTGAAAGTTCTTTCTGCGATAGATCAGCAAACTTTTTAATTTCTTCAACTGCTTTTGAAATGCTCGCTAACCAACTTGGTGAGGCAATAGCCAATTCAACAGCTTTTTTAAAAAAGATATTCATCTTGGATGTTAAATTTGGAGGCCAACTTCAATCACCATCTAACTGCTCATGCCGGAGGTCAGGGCTTGAGTTAGTTTGCCTGTCGATGAACATGTATTGAAAAGGTAATAATTAATAACACTGTGCCACAAGCTGTGGAAAATGGACTTCTATTAAAAATATGATTTTTGAATTTAGTTCAACATTCAAATTTTGAGAAATTTTGTTCAAAAACAAAACATGTAATAACTTTCCTGTCAGGGATCGTCTATACTTTTGAAAATGTGCCTTCCTTTTGTTTCTTTCGAAGCCTAGACTACCACAGCAAAAGGCACAACCTTTCCAGATCAGACATAGTGAGTGGGATGGGGGGCTGGTTGCTGGTACC